>NC_069502.1:403912224-404019724 GCF_027579735.1 Bombina bombina
CTGCAAGCGTGTGTGTTAGGCCTACAGCGTCTACTCTGCCAACTTCTAACGATCAAAAGAAAAAAAGGCGAGTCGGGGCCACAGGCTAAGAGTCTAAAAATAAACTTTTATTGCCATACAAAAATATGTTAAAATAGCTTTACAGCACATAAAACAAATCAGAACAAATGTAAAGCTATTTTAACATATTTTTGTATGGCAATAAAAGTTTATTTTTAGACTCTTAGCCTGTGGCCCCGACTCGCCTTTTTTTCTTTTGATCGTTGGTTATACCGCAGACTTACAGAGATCTGCTGGCGGTTTGCGGGGAGCTCCAATAACGGATGCTGTGTTCAGAGCGGAGTAGAGCACATTGGTCCCACCTGGCTGTGACGAAGAAGTGGAAGGAGGGGCTATCGCATGGAGGACAGACCACGACCGGGAAGTTTGTGCAGTGATTGCAGCACGTAACCGGAGGATTAAGGTACTGTGTTCTCATGATATTGTGATACCCCAGCTACGGATCTTGCCTGTTAAATGTTTGCAGACATTTTAAGCATTGTTTGAGCGCTACTACAGGGACTTTTTGTGTGGAGTGATGATCTGCCAACTTCTGCCAGTGCACAGTGCCACTCATATCTGTTGTCACAGTAGCTTGCACGCATAGTACCACTAATCGAAAAAAAAATGACAGGCAGAGGCAGGCCACCCCGCAAGGGCCGTCGTGTTCGGGGTGCTGTGATTCCCTTTGGCCCTAGAGTAATGCCCAGTGTTCAGAGGCCACGTACCCCGAACTTGAACATTTCTGACTCTGAGGACATAGTTGACTGGCTAGCACAGGACACCCAATCTACAGCTTCCGCTCTGAACCTTGACGCACCATCCTCCTCCAGCTTAGCTTCGGGCACCTCTCAAGTTACCACTCGCCCGCCTGCGGCCACCACCAACGCTAGCACCACAGCCACTTCACTTGATCTGTCAGAGGAGTTATTTACACATCAGTTGGTAGAAATGAGTGATGGTGATGCGCAACCATTATTGCCAGAGGATGTAGATAACAGGGATATGTCTCAGTCAGGCAGCATTACACACATGGACATACGGTGTGATGATGATGATGTTGTACCCGCTGCTGCTTCATTTGTTGACTTGTCAGATACAAGTGAAGCGGTTGATGATGACGATGTGTGGATGTCCCGTAGGTGCCCGCTAGAAGAGAAGAAGAAGAGGGGGAAAGTTCAGATGGGGAGACAGAGAGGAGGAGGAGACGAGTTGGAAGGAGGGGGAGGTCGTCGCAAGGAGCTAGTGGCACAGTCAGACAGCATGCATCGGCACCCGGGGTCAGCCAGACAGCACGCCAATCAACGCATGCTGTTGCCACCACCAGAATGCCGTCATCGCAGAGCTCAGCAGTGTGGCATTTTTTTGTGTGTCTGCCTCTGACAACAGCGATGCCATTTGCAACCTGTTCCAAAAGAAATTGAGTCGTGGGAAGTCCAACACCCACCTAGGTACAACTGCTTTGCGAAGGCACATGATCGCACATCACAAACGCCTATGGGATCAACACATGAGTTCAAGCAGCACACAAACTAAAAGCCGCCATCCTCCTCCTGGTGCAGCATCTTCAGCCACGTCAACCACTGCTGTCCTCCTTGCCCCCTCTCAACCATCCGCCACTCTGTGTCTCGCCTTGAGCAGTTCCTGCTCATCTGCCCACAGTCAGGTGTCTGTCAAGGACATGTTTGAGCGTAAGAAGCCAATGTCACAAAGTCACCCCCTTGCCCGGCATCTGACAGCTGGCTTGTCTGAACTCTTAGCCCGCCAGCTTTTACCAGACAAGCTGGTGGAGTCTGAGGCGTTCCAAAAATTTGTAGCTATTGGGACACCGCAGTGGAAGGTACACGGCCGAAATTTCTTTGCACAAAAGGCAATCCCCAACCTGTACTCGATTGTGCAAAAGGAAGTATTGGCATGTCTGGCACACAGTGTTGGGGCAAGGGTCCATCTGACCATTGATACCTGGTCTGCAAAGCATGGTCAGGGCAGGTATATCACCTACACTGCGCATTGGGTAAACCTGGTGACGGCTGCCAAGCATGGAATGCGTGGCTCTGCAGAGAAGTTGGTGACACCGCCACGACTTGCAGGCAGGCCTGCTGCCACCTCCTCTACTCCTCCTACTCCATCCTCTTCCATAACCTCCTTGGCTGAGTGCTCTTCTGCTGCTGCGTCTTGCTCCACATTAACGGCACCCCCCAGCTCCCCAGGTACTATTCCACATCCTGGATACGGTAGTGTCACGCCGTATTGGGGTTGACTTGCCTGAAAGCAGAGAGTCACACCAGACCAGCACACCTGTCCGCCCTGAACGCACAGGTGGATCAGTGGCTGACTCTGCACCAACTGGAGATCAGCAAAGTGGTTAGTGACAACGGAAGAAATTTGCTGGCGGCATTGAAATTGGGCAAGTTGACACATGTGCCGTGCATAGCACATGTGTGTAATCTGATCGTACAACGCTTTGTGCATAAGTACCCAGGCTTACAGGACGTCCTGAAGCAGGCCAGGAAGGTGTGTGGCCATTTCAGGCGTTCCTACACGGCCATGGCGCACTTTTCAGATATCCTGCGGCGAAACAACATGCCAGTGAGGCGCTTGATTTGCGACAGCCCGACACGTTGGAATTCAACACTCCTAATGTTCGACTGCCTGATCCAACAAGAAAAAGCCGTTAACGACTATTTGTATGACCGGGGTGCTAGGACAGCCTCTGCGGAGCTGGGAATTTTTTTGCCACGTTAGTGGACGCTCATGCGCAATGCCTGTAGGCTCATGCGTCCTTTTGAGGAGGTGACAAACCTAGTCAGTCGCACCGAAGGCACCATCAGCAACATCATACCATTTGTTTTCTTCCTGGAGCATACCCTGTGAAGAGTGCTGGATCAGTCGTGAAGAGGAAGAGGAAGAGTTGTGGTCACCATCATCACCAGAAACAGCCTTATCAGCATCACTTGCTGGACCTGCGGCAACGCTGGAAGAGGATTGTGAGGAAGAGGAGTCAGAGGAGGAATGTGGCTTTGAGGAGGAGGAGGAGGAGGAAGACCAACCACAACAGGCATCCCAGGGTGCTCGTTGTCACCTATCTGGTACCCGTGGTGTTGTACGTGGCTGGGGGGAAGAAGATACCTTCAGTGAGATCACTGAGGATGAGGAACGGGACATGAGTAGCTTGGCATCCAACCTTGTGCAAATGGGGTCTTTCATGCTGTCGTGCCTGTTGAGGGACCCTCGTATAAAAAGGCTGAAGGAGAACGACCTGTACTGGGTGTCCATGCTACTAGACCACCGGTATAAGCATAAAGTGCCTGAAATGTTACCGAATTCCTGCAAGTCGGAAAGGATGCAGCAGTTCCAAAATAAATTAAAAAGTATGCTTTACACAGCGTATAAGGCTGATGTCACAGCACAACGGGAATCTAACAGGGGAAGAGGTGAAAGTAATCCTCCTCCTCCCACGCCGGCAAGGACAGGACGCTGTACAGAGGTGTTGTTGATGGAGGACATGCAGAGCTTTTTAAGTCCTACTAATCGCCACAGCCCTTCGGGGTCCACCCTCAGAGAACAACTCGACCGACAGGTAGCAGACTACCTCGCCTTAACTGCAGATATCGAGACTCTGAGGAGCGATGAACCCCTTGACTACTGGGTGTGCAGGCTTGACCTGTGGCCTGAGCTATCCCAATTTGCGATAGAACTTCTGGCCTGCCCCGCTTCAAGTGTCCTGTCAGAAAGGTCCTTCAGTGCAGCAGGAGGTATTGTCACTGAGCAGAGAAATAGCTTAGGTCAAAAAAGTCTAGATTACCTCACCTTTATTAAGATGAATGAGGGATGGATCCGGAAGGGACTGACAGTGGGCGATACATTTGGCTAAAAAAGTCCTGATGAGATGAGCTGCCTTGGGCTAAAAATGGTCCACACGCTGCTGTATTTTATCTCTGAATGCCGGATGACTTGCGTGACTTATCCGCCACCAACTAGGGTTCAAGCCGCAATATTTTAGGGCACTTTCTGCCTGGGAAACAAACATACATTTTTCTGGCTGCTGCTACAGCAGCGGCTGCAACAATACCTAGTTTTTCAGGCATGTGTACATGCCTAATTTTTCTGGCGTCTGGTGCTGCACTGTGTCTTCAAAAACCAAACCAAAAAAAGGCACATAACAGGGATTAAACTGATAGGAATAGTACTACTTAACACACCACTCCTATCTGGTGGCACATTAGATTGCACGCGCAGTGCCCCAAATTTGAAGTAGGAGGACCGACCAAGCATCTTTTTCCATCTCCCGGTTCCTAAAATCGATGCCATATACACGTCCCCTGATAGGGGACGTAACAGGGATTAAACTGATAGGAATAGTACTACTTAACACACCTTATAATAACGCAGAGAGAGGCAACACAGAGAGAGGAGTCTGAAGAAGAGGAGTCAGAGGAGGAAGGTGGCTTTGAGGAGGTGGAAGACCAAACACAGCAGGCGTCCCAGTCTTGTTGTCACCTTTCGGGGATCCTTGGTGTTGTACGTGGCTGGGTGGAGGAAGAGACCTTCAATGACATCAGTGAGGACAAGGAACAGGACATGGCTAGCTTGGTATCCAACCTTGTGCAAATGGGGAGATTGCGGTTGTGCAAATGGGCTGTTTGCGGTTGTTTGCGGTGCGTTAAAGGGACAGTCTAGGCCAAAATAAACTTTCATGATTCAGATAGAGCATGTAATTTTAAACAATTTTCCAATTTACTTTTATCACCAATTTTGCTTTGTTCTCTTGGTATTCTTAGTTGAAAGCTTAACCTAGGAGGTTCATATGCTAATTTCTTAGACCTTGAAGCCCACCTCTTTCAGATTGCATTTTAACAGTTTTTCACCACTAGAGGGTGTTAGTTCACGTATATTTCATATAGATAACACTGTGCTCGTGCATGAGAAGTTATCTGGGAGCAGGCACTGATTGGCTACACCAGTGATTTATGCAGGGAATCAGTGAAGAACTGATTAAGGGGTACAAATATAGCACTCTAGAACGTGTAAAGAGGTATAAAGAAATTATATGTTAAAAAATAACTTTTATTAGATCATGTTAAAACCGGGGTTAACACACATATTAAAATACACATTGGTCTACTACCATATAGCCATGAAATTAATGGCTAGAAAACAATACGACCAAGTAAGGATTCGTATTGAATTTGATGTGGGAATGACTAGCTACGATTCCCTCAGTGGGTGATACTATTGGTCAGCTGTGGTATTAGGTCCTCTCAACATAGATGTTAGGACAATAGAATAAGTATGGTTGGAGGTATACAATACATGGAAATAGATAGAAGGGGAAGAATACTATCACTCCATGTGGGTAAAAAAGGATAAGTGAATGGAGTAATCAGTATATGACCCCTAAAAAAGGAGAGTATATTATTACTGCTAGGAAAACCTAGTCGTCAAAAACCTGTATTATAAAAGGTATCAGCTCAGTAGACAGGAAAAGCCTGACTAGTTATCTTTTTAGTACCGAATATTGTAGAAGGTATCAGCTCAGTAGACAGGAAAAGCCTGACCAGATACCTTGTTAGTACCGAGTATTGTGGTCTTAAAATAATTAGGGAAAAGCCCAAATCAAATACCTTATAGTAATCGTATTTATAGTAGTTATTAGGATTTGATAATATATTATTTCCACTTGAATGGCTAGGTAATAAATAGTTGAATAATTCTGTAACCGTCCAATGGTCAGGAAAAGCCTGACTAGTTACCTTATTAGTACCTGTTATTATAGATAAATAGTCTAGGTAATAAATGATTAGGATAGTTATGTACCGTCCGGTAGTCAGGAAAAGCCTGACTAGTTACCTTATTAGTACCTGTTATTAAAGATAGATAGTCCGGAAAACCTGACTGAGTGTTTGTACTTTATATAATGGTCTTGTAAATAATTTGGGAAAAGCCCAAATTGGATACCTTATTATTACCATGAATTATTTAGAATAAATACTCAGCCATGAATGTAACCATCCAAAAGTGGCTTATAAAACATAAAGGAGCTTATGCTCATTCAAAAAATTCCTAGTAGAGAGGCTTCCAACTAAGAGCTTATGAATAACTCTACGTAGTGGCTATTGTAATTGCCCACTGACAAGGTTAGGATAAGCCTGACCGCTGTATTTAGTATCGTGGTTAAATATATATATAACAGAGAGTCCCTATTAGTTAGACTTATTCAATAACGTAGCGTAACTGAGTCAAAATCTAACCGCCGAAGCGGTTTAAATTCTAAAGTTTAAATAGTCATTCTATACTATGTAGTAGTACACCAATTATTATTAAAAACAACAAGAAGGGAAAGGGGGAATGCCACTGATGCGTTTCGCTGTGGTGGCTGTATCAAAGGGCAGTCTCACTCTGTCTTTGTGAGGTTTAAATACCCTTATCTGTAAATGGATTGGCTGTTGGTAAAGGGCTTGATTTTTTAGGCATCGTTTATTGGTGGAGAGAGTGGGTGTATACTTATAATGAGCTCTGATTGGTCTCTTAGCCGTGTTGATTTGGCGATATTCATATGTTAAATATAATTCATGTTACATATGTGTTCAGTGAAATGCTTATATTTATGTCCACATAAAAATTGTCATCCAGATATACTTATTTAGTCATTTAAATCTTCGAAATCCCATCATTTTAATTGGTTGTAATCCCTGTCAGTAATGTCTCATTATTCAGTTCTCCTTGGTTTTAAGATTTGTCAATCATTTATGTTTCTGTTGAGAGGTTTCTATAGGTTATAGATACTGTCAATCTTGAGCTGGTGTTTTTTTTCACGCAAATACGTCATCCGCATTCTGGTTGCTCAGTTCTCAATGTATGCTATTGGCTTTTGTGAATCATTTTCTATAGGTTAAAGATGCTGTCAATCATATGCCTGTTAATTTGCATGCGAGTACGTCATCCGCATTCTGGTTGCTATGCTCACCATGTACGCTTGTTCACTAATGATTCTTGAAGCCGTCAATCATTGAGGATTGTTTTCTAATGGGTTCCTCATATTGTCCTCGCTTTGTTGTGATGAGGAAAGAATCAAATTATAGCGTGAATCTTTCTAGTGTAAGTTATAATGTTTTTGTATGCTCAATTATTTATAGTGACAGCAAATCTATAAGTAAGACATTAATCTATCTATTAAAACCAGATATTATATGCCTCTTTTGTTCTTTTTTAGTAAGCACTGACCTGGAATTGCAGGAAGGAGAAGAAATGCAGGCACTGCTGAGGATATCTTAAAACGGTAAGTCTTTATTTGAGTAGCAATTAAAAAGTGAACAGCTACAACCGCTGTAAAGATAGCTAGAAAAAGGTACAAAACCGGCAAAAGGCAAGGCTGGGGAGAAAAATGAGACATTTTTCTGTGTCTATTTTTCTCCCCAGCCTTGCCTTTTGCCGGTTTTGTACCTTTTTCTAGCTATCTTTACAGCGGTTGTAGCTGTTCACTTTTTAATTGCTACTCAAATAAAGACTTACCGTTTTAAGATATCCTCAGCAGTGCCTGCATTTCTTCTCCTTCCTGCACTTACATAGTGGCTGGGTTTCGCCACTGCTACAGCACTCCGTTGGCTCCCTATGGAAAGACTACACTGAAACCGGCGTGACTTCCAGTTGTCTTGCCGAGTCCGCAGACGCTGCCAGGAACGCCGCACTCTCGTGTCTTTCATCTCTCAGCAGATACTGACCTGGAATTCCGGGCGTGATTTAGCATGAAAATTGACAAATAAAACTTTCCAATATGAAATACAGATGGATTCGATGTTTGTTAATATATCGAATCCTGTAAGTGCAAATATTCATAAGTGATGTCTCATTCAGTGAAGAAAAATTTGACACATAATAAAGTAAGTGACTTAAACAAATAGCGTATAAGCTACAAAGTTAATAAAATTAAAAATAAGTGTGCTACTTAAGTATAGAGATGTGGAAATATAGTGGTATGGGAAATGTATCTATTTGACATGTGAACAAAGATAACATTGTGATACAATTTACGTTAGAGTCAGTGAACAATTTGAAGAGTGTAGATATTGTAAGAATCAAATATGGTAAAAGGATTAATATCTAAACATGTCAGGTCTTAAAAATTATGTGATAAGTGATAAAAATAAAAATTAGGATTCGTGAAAATGTGTGTGTATGGGGGAAAAAAAAGTGTATTAATGATAGTTTTAGAATTGGATATATCTAGAAATCTTAAAAGAGAAAGAAAGAGTGACAAAGTGATATTCCGCGAATAGTGATTGTAACCCAAACTGGGATTAATGATTTTGATGGTTACACAATATATTTGGAGAGATTATAATGTGTATCATTATGGTTGACATATTTGTGTAAGATATTTTCACATGATTTTAATATCATATGTTATTCATATGTATCTTGATTGACACAATATTTGTGTGAGAGATATCATATGATTACAATGTCATATTGAGATACCTATAATATCTTTTATTATTCATATATATCTAGATTAACACAATGTTTATGTGAAAAGTATCATATGACTCCAGTGTCATATTGATATGCTTGTGGTCACATCAACATGCTTGTAGTCACTTATTAAAACAATCAAAAAAGGAAATTATCATATATATTTCAATATGTTAGTTTATCACTTATTTGGGTAAGAAGACATAACTTATAGGGGAACGTTCAGTACATTTTTTCAGTTATGAGTAGTGCCATTGTTTCCTCTCCTATTAACAGTACACCAGTGATTTGCAACCTTTTTTTTGCCGTGGCACACTTTTTTACATTAAAAAATCCTGTGGCACACCACCATCCCAAAATTTTACAAAATCACACATTGTAGTCTAATACATGATATATATACAGTACAGTATACATATATATATATATATATATATATATATATATACACACACACACTGTACTGTGCTGTCATGCCATGCCTCCTTTAAACTATACATGACATATTGATATTCATTCACAAACACCCCCGCACTGTTGTTAGTCTGCCGCTGCACACCTGAGGATCTCTCACGGCACACTGGTTGAAAAACACTGGGCTAGACTGCAAGTCTGTCAAAAGAACTGAAAAAAGGGGCAGTTTGCAGAGGCTTAGATACAAGATAATCACAGAGGTTAAAAGTATATTATTATAAATGTGTTAGTTATGCAAAACTGGGAAATGGGTAATAAAGGGATTATCTATCTTTTAAAACAATAAAAATTCTGGTGTAGACTGTCCCTTTAAACAGGGAGTTTGGTCTGTCACTGTGAAGCGGGCGTAACCCTTACACTACCTGATCGATACAACATCATACCTGATGTTTTAAAGCACATTGTTCCAAACAATTTAGGAATGTTAGGTGATTTAGGCCCTTTATGGATTAAAACCAGACTCTGCATCAACTATGTAATTTTCCATGGGAGTTTTGCCATGGATCCCCTTCCGGCATGCCACAGTCCAGGTGTTAGTACCCTTGAAACAACTTTTCCATCACTATTGTGGCCAGAAAGAGTCCCTGTGTGTTTTAAAATTCACCTGCCTATTGAAGTCTATGGCGGTTCGCCCGTTCGCGAACAGTTGTGGAAGTTTGCGTCCACCGTTCGTGAACGCAAAATTTTAGGTTCGCAACATCACTAATAGCAATCCGTCCAGGCCCTGATGCAGGAAAGCAGCCCCAAACCATGATGCCCCCACCACCATACTTCACAGTTGGGATGAGGTTTTGATGTTGGTGTGCTGTGCCTCTTTTTCGCCACACATAGTGTTGTGTGTTTCTTCCAAACAACTCAACTTTGTTTTCATCTGTCCACAGAATATGTTGCCAGTACTGCTGTGGAACATCCAGGTGCTCTTGTGCAAACTGTAAACGTGCAGCAATGTTTTGTTTGGACAGCAGTGGCTTCCTCTGTGGTATCCTCCCATGAAATCCATTCTTGTTTAGTGTTTTACGCATTGTAGATTCGCTAACAGGGATGTTAGCATTTGCCAGTGACTTTTGTAAGTCTTTAGCTGACACTCTAGGATTCTTCTTCACCTCATTGAGCAGTCTGCACTGTGCTCTTGCAGTCATCTTTACAGGACGGCCACTTCTAGGGAGAGTAGCAGCAGTGCTAAACTTTCTCCATTTATAGACAATTTGTCTTACCGTGGACTGATGAACAGCGAGGCTTTTGGAGATACTTTTATAACCCTTTCCAGCTTTATGCAAGTCAACAATTCTTAATCGTAGGTCTTCTGAGAGCTCTTTTGTGCGAGGCATCATTCACATCAGTGAAAAAGGAAAAAAATATGGGTTAACTGCGCTGTGAAACCCTATTAGGCCTGTGAAAACAAGAGGAATAATATGGATTCTAGATGAAACCATAAAATTTGAATAACATAAATATATATATATATATATATTTATATATATATATATATATATATATATATATATATATAAAGCTTAAAATAGTGTGGTGAAAAAATAGTAAAAATGAGTATTATAAATTGTGTACAAACACGTGTAAATATAAATTAAATTCTGTGCAAACACAAAAAAAACAATAAATGTGAGTAAACAAAAAATTGATGTGCAAGATTCTGCATATATTTAATAACAAAAATAAAATAAAATGTGAACAAGTTTAAAAGCGAAATACAAAGTGGCAAATGCGCTGATCAGACGCAGTTACATGTGCAGTATACAAATGGCAACAGTTACTGAATAAAACAATTTTAGAAACAACAGGGGATGAAATAAGAGATCTCTTGAATCCAAATGGTCATCCGAAGAAGCGGTCTTTGTTGAGCCCAGGTTGAGGATATTTCATTCAGGCTGGAACGAGACGAGAGACCGATGAAACGGCAAAAGAGGCACCAATATAAGGTTAACACTTACAATGGAATCGGTGATGCGAACATGTGAACTCCTCTCAGTGGCTTAATTTCCGGACAGCAGGAACAGCAGCTTGAACACACCGTACAAGAGTGGCGATGAAATAAAGCCAGGTATTGTTTCAAAACACCTTTGCACGCAGGTAACTGATATCCGTACCTACGGAAGCCTAAGAGGGACAAAAAACAAGAAAACACAGAGCAACGCATTCAACCCGCAAAGGGTCTTTTTCAAGCTCACAAACAAGCTTCAAAGTGTACTATATATAGCCAATATAGCAATACTATTGGTTAGAAAATAATAATGGGCGTATGCAGTTAATGGCGGATATAGCCGTTATAGAAACAGAATATAGAAATGGCAAACCGCTACTTATATCTCATAATACTGTCAGCGTACACATAATTCTAACTTGTGAATTTGTTATACCACAATTTATATTATGTATGAATTAACAACTGACTTATAAAAATAAAAAATAGATAATTTAAATGTATACAGATCTTTTGGAACACATGAGTTACATTGTGTATGCACAAAATTAAAAAATAAATAAATAAACAAATATATAAAAAATTTATATAAAAATGTATATATAAAAATATAGAATATATAAAAAAAAGTATATATATATATATATATATATATATATATATATAAATTTAGAAAATGTATATATTTATAAAAATACATATCCAAAAAATTAATTGATAACAACAAATGCATATATAACATAACTCTTATAAAGACAAATTGATGACCACTAAAAAGCTGATGATTTAATACATTTAGATAAACTTAGATAAATTCTTAAGCTTATTTTAGCTGTACCTTATTGAAATAGAATTGAAGTCAGTCATTTAAAAAACACCCAATGTCGAAATCGACATTAAGACCATGGGGTTGTAGGGTCTTTAAATCAAAGATCCACTTACTTTCCCTTTTTAGAAGATCATTATGGATATTACCTCCTCTCCATTTCCTTTTAACTTTTTCTATTTATTAAAAGGAAAAGTGGTCCAAATTTCCATTTATTTCTCTTGTGGGTAAAGTTTTCTATAGACCACATATGTTCCCTAATGCGGGTACGTAGTGGTCTGGAGGTCTCTCCAGTGTACTGTAACCCACATTTGCATTGAATAATGTAAATAATATAGCTATCTGAACATCTAATAAGGTCTTTTATTTTATATATTTTCCCAGTTACATTTGATTTAAATTCTTTAATTGTGCTTGAATGTTCATAAGATTTACAAGTGGGACAGGGATAAAAACCTACTATACTAATACCCCTTATATCAAGTTGATTGGAATAATTCAAAGGTTTCTTTTTATTCTCTGTAGGGGCCAAAATAGTCTTTACATTTTTTGCTCTTTTGTACACCACTTGTGGTTTAGACGGGAGAATGGGTCCTAGTATTTCATCGTTTTTTTAACAGTCTCCAATGTTTATTAAGGATCCTCTCCAACAAGTTTTTATTTTGGCTATAGTTTGTCATAAATGGAATAAATGCAAACTCTTTATTATCTTTATCTGTATGTGGTATGTTTGTAATCTTTTTGCACTTTGTGGTTAACAGAGAATTTCTGTCTACTGATCTAACTTCATTAAGTGTTTTATCTATATCACATTCTTGATAACCTCTGACAAGAAATTTTTGTTTAACTAATTCTGACTGATTGTCAAAATCTGTTATGTTTGTACAGTTTTTGCAAATTCGCAAAAACTGGCCTTTAGGGATATTATCTAGCCATTTTCTATGATGGCAAAATGTGTAGTGTATATAACTATTGGCATCAACTTTTTTGAAGAAAGTTCTTGCATTCAGTTTGCTGTCATTTACAAAAAATTCTAAATCTAAAAAGTTAATGGTGGCTCTGTCGCTTACACATGTGAATTTAAGATTAACCTCATTGAAATTCATATCCCTAACAAATTCATCAAAGGATAAACAGCTACCTTGCCAAATAATTAAAATGTCATCAATATATCTTTTAAAGGACACCAGGTTTGCCCCAAGTGGGTATTTTTGTAAAAAATTATGTTCCCAATAACCCATAAATAAATTGGCATAACTTGGGGCAAACCTGGTGCCCATAGCAGTTCCCTTCTCCTGATTATAAAACTGTCCATAGAAAAAGAAATTGTGAGTTAAAATGAATTTGATGGCTTCTAAAATAAAACATTTCTGTTCATATTTCATCAGTTCATCCTGTTCTAAATAAAAATTAATCGCTTTTAGTCCATCTTTGTGGTCAATGCATGTATATAAAGAGGTAATGTCGCAGGATGCCAATATATATTCATCCTGCCACGTTACATCCTTGATTAGATTTAACCCATCCGTAGAGTCCTTTAAAAAAGATGGAAGTAATTTTACAAATTTCTGTAAGTAAATATCTAGATACTCCTGATAAATTTGCTGTTAGGGAGCCCAAACCAGAAATAATGGGCCTACCCGGAGGGTTTGTCATGCTTTTATGTATTTTTGGCAGACAATAAAGCAAATATATTCTTGGATATTTAGGCAGGAGATATTCTCGTTCTTTTGGATTAAAAATCCCTTCCTCTTTGGCTTTATCAAGAATAGATGTTAGACTTAGTTTATACTTATCTGTTGGATCAGAAGGTAATTTTTTATAAGTTTGTGGGTCTGTAACAATATCATTACACATTTTTAGATAGTCTTGGCTGTCCATAATTACAATCCCGCCGCCCTTATCGGCGGGCTTAATGGTAATATTTTTATTAACTTCTAATTCTTTGAAATTCTCAATTGTGTTTTGGTTGTATTGTTATTGATGGGCTTAAGTTTTTCATCAGATAAATTTTCGATGTCTCTAAGTATTAATTTTTCAAAAGATTCAATAATTGGACCTTTTCATTTTTTGGATAGAATTTTGATTTTTCTCTAAGATTCGTGTGGATAAATTTATTGTCAGATATCAGAGTATTTGAAGCTGCCTTTTCAGCACCTGTTTTTAAAAACCATTTTTTACTGTTAATTTTCTAACAAATTTATGCGCATCCACAAATGTATCGAATTTATTTAGTCTACTTGTCGGAGCAAACGACAACCCTTTACCCAAAATTTGTTCATGCTTTTTACTTAGCGATTCTTTACTGAGATACCCATACTTGGACTTTTTTGGGTGTCTTTGTTTATCAGACTCTTGATTTTTTTGTTTCTCCTAAGTCCTCCCCTCTTGCCTCGCTTTCTGAGGCTCTTCTTTTTCGCATATTTCTTTGTGGTAACGGACTTGGATAAGTGTGTGAGCCCTGGCCTAAAAATGATTGCTTGCAAAATGTGAAGGTTCACTATAGGAGTCAGATCTTCTAAGGTCAGTATCTATGTAATTAGACAAAGGGGAAAATCTATTTGATAGTCTTAGATCATTGTCCAAATGGACATTAGGTTGATGAGTTTTTTCATATATTCTATTAGGGGAGTTAAAATTTCTATGATCATTTTGATGTGGGTTAGATCTTTTAAAGGGGTTATAGGAATGTGTATAACCATTAGAATTACTTGGGTTCATTCCACCTGAAGTGGTTTGTTGGTTATATGAACCAGGCCTATTCTGTGTTCTATAAAAATGAGTGTCATGTTTATTATCTGAATCTTGTTTTTTATATGAATTAGAACGATAGCTATTCATCTCTGACTGCCCCAAGTTATGCCAATTTATTTATGGGTTATTGGGAACATAATTTTTTTACAAAAATTCCCACTTGGGGCAAACCTGGTGTCATTTAAAAGATATATTGATGACATTTTAATTATTTGGCAAGGTAGCTGTTTATCCTTTGATGGATTTGTTAGGAATATGAATTTCAACGAGGTTAATCTTAAATTCACATGTGTAAGCGACAGAGCCACCATTAACTTTTTAGATTTAGAAATTTTTGTAAATGACAGCAAACTGAATGCAAGAACTTTCTTAAAAAAAGTTGATGCCAATAGTTATATACACTACACAAGTTGCCATCATAGAAAATGGCTAGATAATATCCCTAAAGGCCAGTTTTTGCGAATTCGCAAAAACTGTACAAACATAACAGATTTTGACAATCAGTCAGAATTAGTTAAACAAAAATTTCTTGTCAGAGGTTATCAAGAATGTGATATAGATAAAACACTTAAAGTTAGATCAGTAGACAGAAATTCTCTGTTAACCACAAAGTGCAAAAAGATTACAAACATACCACATACAGATAAAGATAACAAAGAGTTTGCATTTATTACAAACTATAGCCAAAATAAAAACTTGTTGGAGAGGATCCTTAATAAACATTGGAGACTGTTAAAAAAACGATGAAATACTAGGACCCATTCTCCCGTCTAAACCACAAGTGGTGTACAAAAGAGCAAAAAATGTAAAGACTATTTTGGCCCCTACAGAGAATAAAAAGAAACCTTTGAATTATTCCAATCAACTTGATATAAGGGGTAATAGTATAGTAGGTTTTTATCCCTGTCCCTCTTGTAAATCTTGTGAACATTCAAGCAAAAGTAAAGAATTTAAATCAAATGTAACTGGGAAAATATGTAAAATAAAAGACCTTATTAGATGTTCAGATAGCTATATTATTTACATTATTCAATGCAAATGTGGGTTACAGTACACTGGAGAGACCTCCAGACCACTACGTACCCGCATTAGGGAACATATGTGGTCTATAGAAAACTTTACCCACAAGAGAAATAAAGACCTTCCCATTTGCAAAACATTTTGGTGCTTGTAACAATGGAAATTTTGACCACTTTTCCTTTTTAAGAAAAGAAAAAGTTTAAAGGAAATGGAGAGGAGGTAATATCCATAATGATCTTCTAAAAAGTAAGTGGATCTTTGATTTAAAGACCCTACAACCCCATGGTCTTAATGTCGATTTCGACATTGGGTGTTTTTTAAATGACTGACTTCAATTCTATTTCAATAAGGTACAGCTAAAATAAGCTTAAGAATTTATCTAAGTATATCTAAATGTATTAAATCATCAGCTTTTTAGTGGTCATCAATTTGTATTTATAAGAGTTATGTTATATATGCATTTGTTTTTATCAATTAATTTTTGGATAGGTATTTTTATAAATATATACATTTTCTAAATTTATATATATATATATATATATATATATATATATATACATTTTTTTATACATTTTTTATAAAAAAATTTATACATTTTTTATATATTCTATATTTTTATATATACATTTTTTATATACATTTTTTATATATTTGTTTATTTATTTTTGCATTTTGTGCATACACAATGTAACTCATGTGTTCCAAAAGATCTGTATACATTTAAATGATCTATTTTTTATTTTTATAAGTCAGTTGCTAATTCATACATAATATAAATTGCGGTATAACAAATTCACAAGTTAGAATTATGTGTACGCTGACAGTATTATGAGATATAAGTAGCGGTTTGCCATTTCTGTATCCTGTTTCTATAACGGCTATATCCGCCAGTAACTGCATACGCCCATTATTATTTTCTAACCAATAGTATTGCTATATTGGCTATATATAGTACACTTTGAAGCTTGTTTGTGAGCTTGAAAAAGACCCATTGCGGGTTGAAACGCGTTGCTCTGTGTTTTCTTGTTTTTTGTCCCTCTTAGGCTTCCGTAGGTACAGATATCAGTTACCTGCGTGCAAAGGTGTTTTGAAACAATACCTGGCTTTATTTCATCGCCACTCTTGTACGGTGTGTTCAAGCTGCTGTTCCTGCTGTCCGGAGATTAAGCCACTGAGAGGAGTTCACATGTTCGCATCACCGATTCCGGTGTAAGTATAAGTGTTAACCTTATATTGGTGCCTCTTTTGCCGTTTCATCGGTCTCTCGTCTCGTTCCAGCCTGACTGAAATATCCTCAACCTGGGCTCAACAAAGACCGCTTCTTTGGATGACCATTTGGATTCAAGAGATCTCTTATTTCATCCCCTGTTGTTTCTAAAATTGTTTTATTCAGTAACTGTTGCCATTTGTATACTGCACATGTAACTGCGTCTGATCAGCACATTTGCCACTTTGTATTTCGCTTTTAAACTTGTTCACATTTTTTTTAATTAAATATATGCAGAATCTTGCACATCAATTTTTTGTTTACTCACATTTTTTTTTTTTTTTTGTGTTTGCACAGAATTTAATTTATATTTACACGTGTTTGTACACAATTTATAATACTCATTTTTACTATTTTTTCACCACACTATTTTAAACTTTATAGCGCCTGTGTTATTCGAATTTTATGGTTTCATCTAGAATCCATATTATTCTTTTTTCACTTCATCATTCACATCAGGCAATGCTTCTTGTGAAAAGCAAACCCAGAACTGGTGTGTGTTTTTTTTATAAGGCAGGGCAGCTGTAACCAACACCTCCAATCTCATCTCATTGATTGAACTCCAGTTGGCTGACATCTCACTCCAATTAGCTCTTGGAGATGTCATTAGTCTAGGGGTTCACATACTTTTTCCACCTGCACTGTGAATGTTTACATGGTGTGTTCAATAAAAACATGGCAACATTTCATTCTTTGTGTGTTATTAGTTTAAGCAGGCTGTGATTGTCTATTGTTGTGACTTAGATGATGATCAGATCACATTTTATGACCAATTTGTGCAGAAATTTATATCATTCCAAAGGGTTCACATACTTTTTCTTGCAACTGTATATATATATATATATATATATATATATATATATATATATATATATAATATATGTAAGTGAATATATATGTGTATATCTGTGTATGTATATGTACGTACAGTGTGTGTGTGTGTGTATATATATATATATATATATATATATACACCAGACTACTAGAGTAGATCAGGTTAACCACAGTCATTTTGTTAGAAACACCACTATTTTTAGAATTAAATTACATGAAAAGAGGGCGAAATTAATAATGAAAAGTATATTGCAAAATGCAAAATTGTTTTGCTACACATAAACAAAAAAGGGACTGAGGGAATAGAACCAATTGTAAACAAACAATATCTTATGTTATTAAGGCAATATTTACATGTCATAATACAGCTTATACATGTAAGCTAAAGATTATTTTATATAATTTTGTATACCTTTTACCATCAGAAAGATAGTATAGTACTGTTCTCAGGTAATATTTGTTGTTTTAACCCTTTCCCACCGTTAGAACGTTCCATGCTGTCCTAACTGCGCTGGGCTTTAGCGCCGTTAGTACGGCATGGAACGTCCTCGCAGATTGGCTGTACTGAAGATTTATTGGCTTCCTAATTGTAGTTGAGGGGTGTAGGGCATAGCTAGCATCATACACACTCCCCTCTGACCCGATCAATGAGAGGGAGCAAAAGAGAGGGGGGAGAGAGCAAAAGAGAGGTGGAGCGAGAGAGAGCACAAAAGAGAGGGGGAGAGAGCGCAAAAGAGAGGGGGAGAGAAAGCAAAAGAGAGGGGAAATAGCAAAATAGAGGGAAGAGAAAGAGAGGGAGCAAAAGAGGGGGGAGACAGAGCAAAAGAGAGGTGGAGCGATATAGAGCGCAAAAGAGAGGGGGGAGAGAGCGCAAAAGAGAGGGGAAAGAGCAAAATGAGGGAAGAGAGAGAGGGGGAGAGAGAGCAAAAGAGAGGTGGAGCAAAAGAGAGGGGGGGAGAGCGCAAAAGAGAGGAAGGAGAGAGAGAACAAAAGAGAGGGGGGAGAGAGAGCAAAAGAGAGGGAGGGAGAGAGAGCAAAAGAGAGGGGGGGGAGGAGAACAAAAGAGGTGGAGAGAGAGCAAAAGAGAGGGGGGAGAGAGTGCAAAAGAGAGGGGGAGAGAGCACAAAAGAGAGGGGGAGAGAGAGAGCAAGGAGTGGGACCACTGTACTGCAAAAAATGGCCCATGTAAACGGGCTTTAGGACTAGTTTAAAAATAAGATATGTAGAAAAAATTAGCAATTATTCATTTTTAAACTTAATACATTTTAACTGTGGGTTGCATATGGTATGTTTACTGACCCTTTAAATATTTTATATTATAAGCCCAGGGTCTTTCCCATTGAAAAAAGATAAATTAAAAGTGTCCTTATTTGCATTTTTTGTCACAAAAAGTGAAGAAACGTGTCCTAAATAAGTATACATAATGTTAAAACTAAACTTTCCACGACGCTGCCAAATGCAGTCTCCTCTTGATTGGTTTATTGGGGGCGGTACTGCTATAACACAGTACGTGCCGTGCTGTAAAGCACTATGGCGTGGTGCACACCAGCGGCCGAAAAAGCCGCAAACCACAAATAGAAAAAAGCAAAAGGCAGCACTCCGGGGAAAAAATATATTTAAAAATCCAAAACTTTATTATTAATCCATGTTAAAATAACACACTAAAATACATAGAGGACAAACAGGACAATCCTTACGCATTTCATGCCTGTTGGCCCTTAGTCATAGGATATCCAGAACGTTCACCTCCTTCCCTTTTTGATGGCCCTTCAACCAATCGGAAACAATCATGCTGATTATCAATAATCAAAGCCACCAGGAAGGGAAACATTGTTTTTTTTTTTTTAAAAAAAAAAGGTAACTGTTTAAAATTAATAACAAAGAATATCTGTATCTACCCCTTGTTATTAAGTGAACAGTCAATTTTGCTAAGATACATTCCATGTCACAGTGCAAAACAAACTAAGGCAATTACAGACATGTACTAGATATAATTTCCATTCATTTTAAGACAAATGACAGAAAGTATTAAATAATGTTGGATACTGTTGTGGGGGGGCACCAGATCTGCCTGGCTGCCGGCATTGAAGCAGCGTGATGCTGCGTGAGTCAGTCAGAGTAAAAAAAGTTTTATGTGTGCACGAGTTTAGGGGCTGCTACATTGTTGTTGTTTTGTTTTTTTGTTGTTTTTTTTAATTTTATCTAATGGCGCCCTCCTTACCACTCATGTGACTCCTTTGCAAGTTTTTGGAGCGGTGAACAAAACTTCATCATCTAGAATTCAGGACTGAAGTGGGCAGTGTGTCTCTGAGGATGCCATGCCAGCTGGTGTAGTTGTTGTCCAGACCAGGTGGGTAAAATGATAATCTGACTGACACACATCATTGAGTGACTATTAAGTTCTATTAATCTGAGTTTACATTGTAGAAACCAGACTTTGCAAATTTGTTTACTCCTGCCT
The DNA here is from genome assembly GCF_027579735.1 of Bombina bombina. Classification (NCBI taxonomy): domain Eukaryota; kingdom Metazoa; phylum Chordata; class Amphibia; order Anura; family Bombinatoridae; genus Bombina; species Bombina bombina. Next base: position 403,932,311 of record NC_069502.1, read on the forward strand.
TCAGACAGCCTGCAATTAGACATGCGAGAGGAAACAGATGTTGTGGAGATGCATTTATGATGATCTTTTACTTTTTTTGTTTTAATTCTAAACATGCACATTTACTAGCATGTTAACCTTTAGGAAGCAGTTTCTGGGTTTAATCTAAAGGGGTATCCTATTATATAAAAGGCCAAGTGTGTTTGTTGGAAGCTGTCATGCGCAGTAGAGACAGCACGAGGACAAACACACCTGGCCTTACCTGACATGCTGTTGCTGGGAAAGTGGGAGTGGCCGGGCAGAACGTGGGCGTGGTCGGGGAAAGAGAGAGAAAAAGAGAGGGGGGAGAGAGAGAAAAAGAGAGGGGGAGAGAGAAAAAGGGGGGGGGAGAAAAAGAGAGGGGGGAGAGAGAGAAAAAGAGAGGGTGGAGAGAGAGCAATAGAGAGGGGGGAGAGCAAAAGAGAGAGCAAAAGAGAGGGAGATGGAATGCGCAAAAGAGGGGGGAGACAGAGAGCACAAAAGAGAGAATGCAAAAGAGTGGGGGGGGGAGAGAGAGAGCGCAAAAGAGAGGGGGAGAGAGAGAGCAAGGTGTGGGACCGCTGTACTGCAAAAAATGGCCCGTGTTAACGGGCTTTAGGACTAGTTGTAATATAATAATAATTTTTTCATTGATTTGATCATGGTCGTCACTATGTGTTTATTTGACCCTTGCAAAAGTTTCTGCTGACCCTTAACTAAACCTGCTGATTTTGTGCATAGTTTAGTCAGGGAGATCTGTGCACGCTGTTAGGAGCTACACTGCAAACAAAAAAAAACCCCTAAAACACAGACAGCTTTTAAACTCCTGTGTACTGCAGCTCTCAGTGTTCCAAGTTGAGACACTAAGAGCAGTTGCTGCGTGCTGGACACAGGAGTTTTAAAGCTGTGTTTACTGCCTGTGATCACTGAAGCAGTTCAGACACAGATCATCAGTCAGGGACCCCAGTCCTGTCTGATAAGCAGGGTCAAACAATGGCATCCACACATGATTCCTGCTGAAAGTAAGTTATACCTTCTAAAGTAACATGGTCCTAGTTCCTTTCTCTAAATGTGTGTGTGTGTGTGTGTAAGTGTGTGTATAAGAGTGTATGTAAATGTGTGTGTGAGTGTGTATAATATTATGTCAAGGTATCTGTAGATGTCAGTGGACAATGCATATGTATATATATGATAAAATAAATATGAAATCTCTCAAATAAGTAAGTTTGAGCTTATTCATTTTATCACTGGGTACAGTCTGTGTATTCCAGGTTTTAGATCAGATATAGGATACACTTCTCCTAATTAACATAGCGTTTAAGAGTTCAAAAGGGAGCATCTATCTCATTACGTAGATCACAGAGATGTTTTCCCCCCTTCTTCCAAAATCTCCACCCCCAATATCTCTATAACTGTCGACAACTCCATCATTACCCCTACCCCGCATGCCCGATGTCTCGGGGTCACATTTGACTCAGATCTTTGCTTCACTCCTCACATTCAGTCCTTGGCTACAGCCTGCCGCTTCCACCTTAAAAACATCTCTAAAATTAGACACTTCCTTACACAAGACACAACTAAGATTTTAATCCACTCTCTCATTCTTTCCCGCCTTGATTACTGCAACTTTATCCTCTCTGGTCTCCCCACCTGCCGCCTAGCTCCTTTACAATCTATAATGAATGACTCTGCCAGACTCATCTTCCTTACACGTCGCTCTTCATCTGCTGCGCCTCTCTGCCAATCCCTTCACTGGCTTCCTCTTGCCTCTAGGATCAAACACAAAACTCTCACTCTTACATACAAAGCCCTCAACTGAACTGCTCCCCTACATCTCAGACCTTGTCTCCAGATACTCTCCCTCCCGTCCCCTTCGCTCTGCTCATGACCTCCTACTCTCCTCCTCTCTTGTCACCTCATCACACTCCCGTTTACAGGACTTCTCCAGACTGGCTCCCATCTTGTGGAACTCTCTGCCTCACTCCACAAGACTCTCTTCTAGTTTTAAAAGCTTCAAGTGCTCCCTAAAGACTCTACTGTTCAGAGACGCATACAACCTATGCTAACCTTTCCTAATACCAGTTCCTCTCCTCCACTGCAATCCCCTGAACCCTCTTAGCATGTAAGCCTAAAAGTCCAGCTGTTTGTAGATCACCTTCTTAAGAGCTCACTACAACAGTGCAACTCTTGGCAGGGCCCTCTACCCTATAATTGTTTTGTTGTACTCCCCGTTTGTTTATAGCGCTGCGGAATCTGTTGGCGCTCTACAAATAACCGATAATAATAATAATAATAATCACAGGAATCCCTGGAGTGACAGAGAAGTAATGTCTAAGATTTTTAATTTGAAGCCTAATGAGATGCAAAGGTTGATTATACCTGCTGAGGTCTGAATACACAAAGCTCAGACATACGTCTAGAGGAAGATTAGCTAAGAAAAAGCACATGTCTTGCATTTTAACTCTCAAATTAATTTTTAAAATACAGCCTGTATCATTTTAAATACAGGTAGCCCTCAGTTTATGCCGGGGTTAGGTTCCAGAAGGAATGGTTGTAAATCGAGACCGCTGTAAATTGAAACCCAGTTTATAATGTAAGTCAATGGGAAGTGAGGGAGTTAGGTTACAGGCCCCTCCCAAAATTGACATAAACAATACCTAATACTTTATTTTTAAAGCTTTGAAATGAAGACTTTGGCCTCTACTTATCAAGCTGTCTACTTTCCTGCATTCGCCGGCCCAATACGCTCGCCTACCATCGCAGCGGACCTGAATATGTTCGCAAAAGTTATCAAGAAAGCTGTCAAGAAGCTGCGCACCAAGTACGGAGCGATGAGCAGCGGACTGTTGTTAACTGACATTCATTGATCTCGCTGCTCATCGGCTTCTTCGCAGCTTTCTTGCTAGCCTGTCACTAAGCACCCACACTATACTATACTGTTTTACCCCCTAAACCGCCGCTCCCGGAGCCCCTCGCAACTAAATAAACTTATTAACCCCTAAACCGCCGCTCCTGGACCCCGCCACAACTCTAAAAAATATATTAACCCCTAAACCGCCGCTCCCAGACCCCGCCGCAACTATAATAAATATATGAACCCCTAAACCGCCCCTCCCGGACCCTGCCGCCACCTACATTATACTTATTAACCCCTAATCTGCCGCCCCCTATACCGCCGCCAACCTACATAAAGTTATTAACCCCTATCCTGCGGATCCCGGACCCCGCCGCAACTAAATTAAATGTTTAACCCCTAAACCGCCGCTCCCGAACCCCGCCGCCACCTATATTGAACTTATCAACCCCAAAATCTAAGACTAACACTAACACCCCCCTAACTTAAATATTATTTAAATAAGTCTAAATACAACTTATGATTATTAACTAAATTATTCCTATTTAAAACTAAATACGTACCTGTAAAATAAATCCTAAGATAGCTACAATATAACTAATAATTGTATTGTAGCTATTTTAGGGTTGATTTTTATTTTACAGACAACTTTGTATTTATTTTATTTTTATTTTTTTTATTTTTTTTTTTATTATTTTTATTGAGGAAAAAGATGCATACATTTTATATAGAACATACAATACAGTAAATAATCATGTCATATCTGACCATAAATGCACAATAATATTGAAAATCCTCTTTTTTATTTTCGATTCCCCTATACAAAAAATTTGTAAAATAACAAAATTACAAGAAAAACAAACAAACTGCATCATTTGAAAATTATACATAGTATGAGGAAACTACTCATCTCCCATGAATTGTGATAGATGCATGAATCAGAACTGGTTACCTTAATAGCACATATCACGCAGAAGTGAACAGCCAACATTTATAAACTAAATACTGAAATAGAAAATTAGGCTAAACAGATAATTAAGTATTTCCCTGAATATTCCGTCAATATGAGATGACTTGGACGATTAGAAATAAACATTCTAAGCATATTGTCATACACCTTCCCTGGACGTAACAGTATGGTACATACCCTGATCTTTAACTCACTATGTACACAGTTTAAAAAATCTACTATTAAGGCATAGTTCTTGTTTTTGCAATTTATGATGGATACTTGGGTCTCCAGCCTCAGCCCCGGCCGCGGACCACTTAGGAGGGAACCCACCTTGGTATTCTCTTTCTTACAAGAACTGAGGCAGTGTGTGTGATAATTATCCCTTTTGACAAGTGTTAGACTATGTCTCTCCAGAGGGCATTAATTCTCATATTTTGCCTCCTGCAGATTGACAGTGTGTACATATATCCAAAACCTGCTTATACTTTGTATGAATCAACAGTAATAATGCCTGACGCTTGAAAGTTCAGAACTTTGAAAGGCAGGGAAATGTTGGTATTTGAACTTTCTCTTATATCTATTTAAACAAACAAGCCCTTTAAAGTAAAGACACATAAATAAGAGAAAAAAAAAACATCTAATAAATCCGGGCAGACAACCTTGAAATGTAAATAACAGTACCATTCTTCAGTCTGGCCTCATAAAGACCCGGGAATAGTTCATGCCATGCTGATTATTAAAGTCCCCTTCATCTGAGTGGTGAGACACGGCCTCCTGCGGATATAAGTTCTCAAATGTTGGACATGATGTGTTATTCGAAGGCGTGATAAACCAGACTGTGCCTCTGTTCTTCCAATTATACCTTTTCTTCACACGAAATGTACCAAACCCCGGCACAGCGCTAGTTAAATTGTTGTGCTTCCTAGGGGATTTAGGAGCCGAGATACAGCGTGCGCTGCCGGTTTGCTTTTGTTGATACAGCGGGTCTTCATAATGAGTTGAGTCGGCACTGTGTGATCTAGTCGTCGCCTGAGGCAGATGCACCCATGTTGAATTCTGCAAAGGTGTTGCTTTACCCGTGGTGATCTCTGTCTCTCTCAGAGGGGGGAAGACCACGGAGGCACCATTTACCGCGGTCTCCTCCCCCTCATGTATCATTTCTAGCGTATCCAGCTTGTTCCCTATGCCGAACTCAGGCAGCTGCAAATTTATCAGGAAGTCCCAGGGAGCCCTCTGTAGTAGGTCTTCAAAACAGCGTTCAATTTTTTCTAAGATATCGTCTAGGCGGGGCACACAGCTATACTCTTTCTCAGCAGCCATCTTTGTTGCGTAGTAGCAAATATCTTGGTAAACTTAGGTTCACGGTGATAAAGAAAGAAGCCTGCTTGTTTTACTGAGCTGTAGTATTGTAAAAATTCTTTCTGTAACCAGTCCTGACTTGTAACCTCGGAAGACCGAGGGGGGTAACGCTGTCTGTCCTGAGCTGCCGCTCCAGACTTTTACTGTCCAATCTTGTTCTCTAGCTTCACAAATACAGCGATCCAAGTAGGTTGTTATGTTCCAAGCACTGCACCAGCAAGGCTGCTCTCAATATATGTTAGTTCACTGTGTTGGTTATCCTACAACGGCGGTTTGTTAGATATTCAGCAGGAGTACTAAGAGGATGCGACAGTCCACAGTCACAGTTAAGACACGTCCCCCAACTTTGTATTTATTTTAACCAGGTACAATAGTTATTAAATAGTTATTAAAGGGACACTGAACCCAAATTTTTTTCTTCTGCGATTCAGATAGAGCATGCAATTTAAAGCAACTTTCTAATTTACTCCTATTATCAATTTTTCTTCGTTCTCTTGCTATCTTTATTTGAAAAGGAAGGCATCTAAGCTTTTTTTTTTTTGGTTCAGTACTATGGACAGCAATTGTTTATTGGTGGATGAATTTATCCACCAATCAGCAAGGACAACCCAGGTTGTTCACCAAAAAGGGGCCGGCATCTAAACTTACATTCTTGCATTTCAAATAGAGAGAATGAAGAAAATTTGATAATAGGAGTAAATTAGAAAGTTGTTTAAAATTTCATGCTCTATCTGAATCACGAAACAAAAAAATTAGGTTCAGTGTCCCTTTAACTATTTAATAACTACCTAGCTAAAATACTTACAAAATTACCTGTAAAATAAATCCTAACCTAAGTTACAATTAAACTTAACACTACACTATCATTAAATTAATTAAATAAATTAACTACAATTACCTAAAATTAAATACAATTAAATAAACTAAACTATAGTACAAAAAAAACAAACACTAAATTACAGAAAAGAAAAAATGAATTACGAGAAGTTTAAACTAATTACACCTAATCTAAGCCCCCAATAAAATAATAAAGCCCCCAATGCCCTACCCTATTCTAAATTACAAAGTAATCGGCTCTTTTACCAGCCCTTAAAAGTGTTTTTGCGGGGCATTGCCCCAAAGTCATCAGCTCTTTTACCTGTAAAAAAAAATACAACCCCCCAACATTAAAACCCACCACCCACATACCCCTACTCTAACCCACCCAAACCCCCTTAAAAAAACCTAACACTAACCCCCTGAAGATCTCCCTACCTTGAGTCGTCTTCACTCAGCCGAGCCGAATTCTTCATCCAAGCGGGGCAAGAAGAGGTCCTCCATCCGGCCGAAGTCTTCATCCAAGCGGGGCAGAAGAGGTCCTCCATCCGGTAGAAGTCTTCATCCAAGCGGTGTCTTCTATCTTCATCCGACCGCGGCTCCATCTTGCAGACCTCCGACGCGGAACATCCTGCTGGCCCGATGACTACCCGATGAATGAAGGTTCCTTTAAGGGACATCATCCAAGATGGCGTCCCTCGAATTCCGATTGGCTGATAGGATTCTATCAGCCAATTGGAATTAAGGTAGGAAAAATCCGATTGGCTGATTCAATCGATCAATCGGATTGAAGCTCAATCCGATTGGCTGATCCAATCAGCCAGTTGGATTGACCTCGCATTCTATTGCCTGAGAGGAACACCAGGTACGCTGGCCCGGAATAGTGGCGAGCGTACCTGGTAGGTATTTGATAACTATCAAAAGTAGTCAGATTGTGCCGAACTTGCGTTCGGAACATCTGTAGTGACGTAACCATCGATCTGTGTCGGACTGAGTCTGGCGGATCATAGGTTACGTCACTAAATTCTACCTTTGTCGGGCTGTAGGGCTTGATAACTAAGGCGAATCAGCCTCGCCACAAATGCGCTGTGGTATTCCAGCGTATTTGTGGTTGACGGCTTGATAACTAGAGGCCTTTAAATGATAAACAGCATTATAAACCTAATAAAACAGGGGCATAATTTAGACCTAGGCCAACAAGACCCGTGCCTAGTGCGGCAGATTTTGGGGGGCGGCACTTGCCCTTTGCCGCTGCACTGACTGTATGGATTACTTAAAAAAAATAAAACTGATTTTGTCCGGGCGGCTTACCACCGGAGGTCACGTGACCGGCAATGTATGTATAGAGTGAGTCACGCACGTGATCTCAGGCAGCAACCGGGTTAGGCAAAGTATTCAGATAGATGATCGTCAGTGGCAGACTGGCAGTGAAAACGGAGTAGAGTCACTTAGAGCTCTCAGGTGGGTACCGTACTACCGTGGGTCACTGGCACTGCACATGCACAAAACAGAATTTATGCTTACCTGATAAATTACTTTCTCTTGCGGTGTATCCAGTCCACAGATTCATCCTTTACTTGTGGGATATTCTCATTCCCTACAGGAAGTGGCAAAGAGAGCACACAGCAAAGCTGTCCATATAGCTCCCCCTCTAGCTCCACCCCCCAGTCATTCTACCAAAGGCTAGGAAGAAAAAGGAGAAACCATAGGGTGCAGTGGTGACTGTAGTTTAAACAAAAAAATTTTTTTTACCTGACTTAAATGCCAGGGCGGGCCGTGGACTGGATACACCGCAAGAGAAAGTAATTTATCAGGTAAGCATAAATTCTGTTTTCTCTTGCAAGGTGTATCCAGTCCACGGATTCATCTTTTACTTGTGGGATACCAATACCAAAGCTTTAGGACACGGATGAGGGAGGGAACAAGACAGGTACCTTAAACGGAAGGCACCACTGCTTGCAAAACCTTTCTCCCAAAATAGCCTCCAAAGAAGCAAAAGTATTGAATTTGTAAAATTTGGCAAAAGTATGCAGTGAAGACCAAGTCGCTGCCTTACAAATCTGTTCAACAGAAGCCTCATTTTTGAAAGCCCATGTGGAATCCACTGCTCTGGTAGAATGAGCAGTAGGCTGCTGGCCAGCAGTCGCATAGGCCAAACAAATGATGTTTTTCAGCCAAAAGGAAAGAGAGGTAGCAGTCGCTTTCTGACCTCCCCTCTTACCAGAATAGATAACAAACAAAGAAGATGTTTGTCTGAAATCCTTAGTTGCTTGTAAATAGAACTTTAAAGCATGAACTACATCAAGATTGTGTAATAGACGTTCCTTCTTCGAAGATGGATTAGGACACAGAGAAGGAACAACTATTTCCTGGTTAATATTCTTGTTAGAAACAACTTTAGGAAGAAAACCAGGCTTGGTACGCAAAACTACCTTATCTGCGTGGAACACCAGGTAAGGTGAATCACACTGTAAGGCAGATAATTCTGAAACTCTTCTAGCAGAAGAGATAGCTATCAAAAACAAAACTTTCCAAGATAACAACTTAATGTCTATGGAATGTAAAGGTTCAAACGGAACCCCTTGAAAAACTGAAAGAACTAGATTCAAACTCCATGGCGGAGCCACAGGTTTATAGACAGGCTTGATTCTGACTAAAGCCTGAACAAACACTTGAACGTCTGGTACCTCTGCCAGACGCTTGTGTAACAGGATAGACAAAGCAGATATTTGTCCTTTTAAGGAACTAGCTGACAATCCTTTCTCCAATCCTTCTTGGAGAAAAGACAATATCCTGGGAATCCTAATCTTACTCCAAGAGTAACCCTTGGACTCACACCAACAAAGATATTTCCGCCATATCTTATGGTAGATTTTCCTGGTGACAGGCTTTCTAGCCTGAATCAGAGTATCTATAACTGACTCAGAGAAACCACGCTTTGATAGAATTAAGCGTTCAATCTCCAAGCAGTCAGACGTAGAGAAACTAAATTTGGATTCTTGAATGGACCCTGTATCAGAAGATCCTGCCTCATTGGCAATGTCCATGGTGGGACAGATGACATGTCCACTAGGTCTGCATACTAAGTCCTGCGTGGCCACGCAGGCACTATCAGAATCACTGAAGCCTTTTCCTGCTTGATTCTGGCAACCAGACGCGGGAGGAGAGGAAACGGTGGAAAAACATAAGCCAGATTGAAGGACCAAGGCGCTGCTAGAGCATCTATCAATACCGCCTTGGGATCCCGGGACCTGGACCCGTATAGAGAGGAAGTTTGGTGTTCTGACGGGACGCCATCAGATCCAACTCTGGAGTGCCCCAAAGCTGAGTCAGCTGGGCAAATGCCTCCGGGTGGAGTTCCCACTCCCCCGGGTGAAAAGTCTGACGACTTAGAAAATCCGCCTCCCAGTTGTCTACTTCCTGGGATGTGAATTGCTGAGAGATGGCAGGAGTGATCCTCTGCCCACCTGATTATTTTGGTTACTTCCGTCATTGCTAGGGAACTCTTTGTTCCCCCCTGATGATTGACGTAAGCTACAGTCGTGATGTTGTCCAACTGAAATCTGATGAATTTGGCCACAGCTAGTTGAGGCCATGCCTGAAGAGAGTTGAATATCGCCCTCAGTTCCAGAATGTTTATCGGGAGAAGAGTTTCTTCCCGAGACCATAAGCCCTGAGCTTTCAGGGAGTCCCAGACCGCACCCCAGCCTTAGAGACTGGCGTCGGTCGTTACAATGATCCACTCTGGTCTGCGGAAACATATTCCCTGAGACAGGTGATCCTGAGACAACCACCAGAGAAGAGAATCTCTGGTCTCCTGGTCCAACTGAATTTAAGGAGACAAATCTGCATAATCCCCATTCCACTGTTTGAGCATGCATAGTTGCAGTGGTCTGAGGTGTATCCGAGCAAAAGGGACTATGTCCATTGCCGCTACCATTAGTCCGATTTTCTCCATGCACTGAGCTACAGATGGCCGAGGAATGGAATGAAGAGCTCGGCAAGTAGTTAACAGTTTTAACTTTCTGACCTCTGTCAGAAATATTTTCATTTCTACCGAGTCTATCAGAGTTCCTAGGAATGGGGGGGAGAGAGAACTCTTTTTTACGTTCACCTTCCACCCGTGAGACCTCAGAAAGGCCAATACGATCTCCGTGTGAGATTTGGTTCTTTGGAAAGTCGACGCCTGAATTAAGATGTCATCTAAGTAAGGCGCCACTGCTATGCCCCGCGGTCTTAGAACCGCCAGGAGGTACCCTAGCACCTTTGTGAAAATTCTGGGAGCAGTGGCCAACCCGAAAGGAAGAGCGACAAACTGATAATGCTTGTCCAGAAAGGCGAACCTGAGAAACTGGTGATGATCTTTGTGGATAGGAATATGCAGATACACATCCTTTAGATCCACGGTAGTCATATATTGACCCTCCTGGATCATTGGTAAGATTCTGGATCATGGTCTCCATCTTGAATGATGGGACTCTGAGGAATTTGTTTAGAATTTTGAGGTCTGAAAGTTCCTTCTTTTTTGGAACCACAAACAGGTTTGAGTAAAACCCCAGTCCTTGTTCTGCAATTGGAACTGGGTGGATCACTCCCATTGTAAGTAGATCTTCTACACAGCATAAAAACACCTCTTTCTTTGTCTGATCTGTAGACAGACGAGAAATGTGGAACCTTCCCCTTGGAGGAGAGTCCTTGAATTCTAGAAGGTATCCCTGGGCTACAATCTCTAATGCCCAAGGATCGTGTACATCTCTTGCCCAGGCCTGAGCGAAGAGAGAGAGTCTGCACCCTACTAGATCCGGTCCCGGATCGGGGGCTACCCATTCATGCTGTCTTGGTGGCAGCTGCAGGCTTTTTGACCTGTTTACCCTTATTCCAGCCCTGGTAAGGTTTCCAGGTTGCCTTGGGCTGTGAAGCGTTACCCTCTTGCTTTGCAGCCGGAGAGGATGAAATGGGGCCGTTCCTGAAATTGCGAAAGGAACTAAAATAAGCCTTGTTCTTTGTCTTAAAGGGCTTGTCCTGAGGGAGAGCATGGCCTTTCCCCCCGGTGATATCTGAAAAAATCTCTTTCAATTAAGGCCAGAAGAGGGTCTTTCCTTTGAAAGGGATGTTCAAAAGCTTGGATTTAGATGACACATCGGCCGACCAAGACTTTAGCCATAGCGCCCTGTGCGCCAAAATGGTGAAACCTGAATTTTTCGCTGCTAACTTAGCTATTTGGAAAGCGGCGTCAGTGATAAAAGAATTAGCTAGCTTTAGAGCCTTATTTCTATCCATAATTTCCTCATATGAGGTCACCGTCTGGAGCGAGTCTTCCAGCGCCTCAAACCAGAAAGAAGCTTCAGTAGTTACAGGAATAATGCAGGCAATAGGTTGGAGAAGAAAACCTTGTTGAACAAAAATTTTCTTAAGTAAACCCTCTAACTTCTTATCCGTAGGGTCTTTAAAAGCACAACTGTCTTCAATTGGTATGGTTGTGCGTTTCGCAAGTGTAGAAATAGCCCCCTCCACCTTATGGACCGTCTGCCACGAGTCCCGCACAGGGTCAGGTATGGGGAACATTTTCTTAAAAACAGGAGGGGGAGCAAAGGGAATACCTGGTCTATCCCACTCCCTAGTAACGATATCCGCAATCCTCTTAGGGACCGGAAACGTATCCGTGTAAACCGGGACCTCTAGGTACTTGTCCATTTTACACAATTTCTCTGGGATCACCAAAGGGTCTCAGTCATCCAGAGTAGCTAATACCTCCCTAAGCAAAACGCGGAGGTGTTCTAGTTTAAATTTAAAAGCCAATGTATCTGAATCTGTCTGAGGAGGAACCCTTCCTGAATCAGAGACTTCTCCCTCAGACATCAAATCCCTCGCTCCCACTTCAGAGCATTGTGAGGGTATATCGGATACGGCTTCCAAAGCATCAGAATGCTCATAATCTGTTCTTAAAACGGAGCTATCACGCTTTGCGGGTAACACGGGCAGTTTAGATAAGAAGACTGTAAGAGAATTATCCATGACTGCCTCTAAGTCTTGTAATGTAAAAGTGTTAGACGCACTAGAGGTAGTAGGCGTCGCTTGCGCGGGCGTAACTGGTTGTGACACTTGGGGAGAGGCAGACGGGCTACCCTCGTTACCTTCAGTCTGAGAATCATATTGGGCCACATTTTTAAGTGCAACAATATGATCTTTAAAGTGTATAGACATATCAGTACAAGTGGGACACATTCTGAGAGGGGATTCCACCATGGCTTCTAAACACATTGAACAAGGATTTTCCTTAGTGTCAGACATGTTTAATATACTAGTAACATATACAAGCAGGCTTGGAAATCACTTTAATCAAATAAAAGACACAATTTGAAAAAAACGTTACTGTGCCTTTAAGAAATAAAAAGAGCACACAATTTTACAAAACAGTGAAAAATGCAGCAATTCTCCTGACATTTTCACAGTATGTACCTCAAGCCTTAATAAGATTGCACCACAAGTTTCAAAACGATTAAACCCTTAATGCCCAAACCGGAGCAGCCTAAAGCCAACACCCGGTTAAAAACAGTACAGCACCTTGCCACAGCCTTGCTGTGGCCCTACCTGCCCTTAGGGATCAGATTTGGGGGAATATAGCTTCTATAAGGCCCTCAAACAGCAGCAGGACCCTCCATGTGAATCAGCATGAACTTCTCTGCAATTCTAACTGCGCATCTGAGGCGCAAAATTAGGCCCCTCCCACTCTACTCCGGAGTTGTGAGGCCTAGTAAATCACTCTTAAGTGACTAAAAACCAGCCATGTGGGAAATAACCCCAGAAAGAACCCCAAAAGGACTTTCAAAGTGTCTACAAACAATATTTTCCTTGCATAAACAATCGATTGCCCTGAATCAGTGTCAATCAGCATAATTAGCCCTGTTATGTAAGCATTCAATTCCTTACTAAGTCTGTGAACATAGCTTAACCGCCCCTCATGGGGATATTGTCAGTCTCTTCTAGCATTATAGCAAGAAAGGGTTTCAAGGATGCACTGGTAGTCGGTGGAATATGCAGAAAGTTTATTTGAAGAAAACATTAAAAGTTCATCAATGAACAAAACTCATTCCCTAGACAAGTGAGAGTTGCTTGTTCCACCCCAAGGACTGCTTGCTGACGCGTTTCGGCTCCAAAGGCCGTAATCGTAGCTGCAGTCACTTGCTCTAATGATCCTTAAATATCAGTTAAAGCCAGCTAATAGGTTAAAACAGTTACACCCTTATTTTACCTGGGGCGGAACAAAGTACACCTGTTGAAGTCTAAATTCTATGTTGCATACATGGACACATTATAAATATTATACTCAAATTGTCCACATAGAGGCTTATGACTATAAAACTCACTGAATTTTGCTAAAAATTTCCCATTTACCTACATTAACAGTATAAAGTGTCAAATTTATGTACATGTTAAATGTAACATTGATTGCAACATTTCGATACATTTAAATGCATAACAGAATTGATACATACAAAAAGAAAGAAGAGGCTAAATTAATCTAATACTAAATATTCATTCTCTTACTAAAATCTAAATTTGATCAATTCCCAATTAATGTGAAAACATATATAGAGGATTCAATCCAATCTTATGATTTACAGGAGAAGAGGGAAAAAGGGTTATCAACCATATTTAAATTCTAGTGGCTAACGGTTACACCAAAATGTCAAAAATTACACTAAGGTAATCAAAAATGATATTATAATCACAGGATTCTCAGTAAGTACAAAGATTGAAAAAGGGATTTTCAATGTCAGATAGACAACAATAATAATAATAATAATAATAATAGAAAAAAACAATAATAAACATCAGGATACTGGACACACAGGCCAAAAGGCTCTCACTCCCAAAAATTGATGAGATCAAACTCTGAATTTAATCCATAAGGAACCCTTGTTTTTAGCCTGTGTATCCAGTATGCCTCTTTTTTGGAAAGTAATTTGTCCCTATCTCCTCCTCTTGACTTACATCTTACTAGCTCAACTAAGGTCCATTTCAGTGACTGTGGACTGCTATTATGTCTCTCTTTAAAATGCCGCACTAGCGGTATAGTTAGTTTGCCTGCCTTTATGTTCGTAAGATGTTCCCTTATCCTTTCTCTTGTTTCTCTTGTTGTGAGTCCTGTGTACTGAATTCCACATTCAGTAAAAGTCAGGAGATAAACAGCATAAGAAGTTCTACAATTTAAACAAGAGAGATGTTCAAATTGCTCTCCTGTTGCTGTACTTGAAAATCCATTACCTTGTTGTAAGTACATACACGCTGTGCACTGTCTGTAACTACACCTGTTTGTGCCCTTAAATCTGAGCCATGATGAGATTTCAGTTTGTGTTTCTGACTTAAGCTGAGTAGGTGCTAATATATTGCCTATGCTTCTCCCTTTTCTAAAGGCATATCTGCAGCCTTTAGGTATAACATCAACTAGGCCATCGTCCGCCTTGAGCATTGGAAGATGTTTTCTTAATATATAGCAGATGTTGTGATATTGTTGGCTATACTGAGTTATAAATGTCACACCTTCAAATCTAGTGTCAGTTTTCTCTTTTACCTTTAATAGATCCTTCCTATCCATCCTTGCAATTCTCTCTCTGGACGCTGTGATCTCCTTCTGTTTGTAACCCCTATTGAGAAATCTCCTCTCCAGATCCAGAGCCTGTCTTTCAAATTCTGTATTCAAAGTACAGTTCCTTTTTAGCCTTATGAACTGCCCATTAAGGACAGACCTAAATACCCTATTAGGATGGCTGCTCTGGGCGTGGAGAAGAGAATTCCCCGCTATGGGTTTCCTGTATATCTTAGTTATAATTCGTCCTTGGACTGTACCTGACAAGTTCACATCCAAATAATTAATATTGTCTACACTAAAATCATGTGTAAACTTTATGCCTACATCATTGTTGTTTAAGACCTTAATAAAATCAATTGCTTCTGTCTCACTGCCTTTCCAGATGACCAAAAGGTCATCTATATAGCGTTTGTAATAAACGATTCTTTCTTTCCAGCGTCCATCACATGCATAGATGTGGGACAGCTCCCACCAACCCATAAACAGGTTGGCATAGGAGGGGGCAAACTTGGCCCCCATAGCTGTCCCACATCTCTGCAAGTAATCGACACCTTCAAAGAGAAACATGTTATGGGTAAGCAAAAAGTGGGTGACTTGCAGTATATAAGAACGAAATCCCTGCTCATATGTAGTGTACCTTTCCAGGAAAAAACTTAGTGCTTCCAAACCCTTATTGTGGGGGATGGACGAATACAGTGAGGTGACATCTATTGTGAGCCACCCATACTCCTTTTGCCACTGTAACTGTTCCATCTCCGTCAACAACTGTTTGGACTTTTGAGAGGAGCGGTTAGTTCAGAATTAACACAGGTTTTTTCCAGACCCCAAAGAGAATCAGAAGGGGGGGGGGGGAGGAACAAGAACAGAAAAGGGAATTTTGAAGGAACAGGGACTACCACCCCGTCGGGGGAGGTCTCAAACAAAATACAATTAAATTCTTTAATTAACCTGTCTTCACAGGAACTTAGTGAAGTGGTTTTAAAGGTACTCAGCTATGGATTAAATTTTGTTCCAGCTGAAAATTTCAACCTTTTCCAAACACTAGTTGATGTGAATAGATTAATCAGAAACCTCACATTAAAGAAACACTTCCACATGAACAAAGAAACAAATCAATTTGATTTTAGCAGTAAGGATACACAACAATCTACAATTCACACGCCACTCACATTTCAGGAGCAAAGTGACATACAGTCTCTAGAAACTTTATTTGAAGAGGGCTCCACGAGTGTTTACCAACAAGATGATACACAAAGGGATAGGGGTCCATCTTTATCTTTGCCTTCCAGATTTTATCCCATTCAATCAAGGGGTAATATTTTGAAAAAAATTCCAGAAAAGAGTGGAATCAAATTTAACCCTATTGGCTTACACTGTTCAGGGGAATAAGTATGCTAACCTTACCAAATCTGAGTCTATTGCACTTAAAAATTTGCAAGAGAATGAGAAGTTGGTCATCCGCTCTGCGGACAAGGGGGGGTCTGTGGTAGTGATGGACAAGGAATTTTTTGTCCAGGAATCATTACGTCAGCTCACAGACCCCACACAATATCAAATTCTTGAGTTTAATCCCACCAGCCGTTTCAAATATGAAATTAGCCATTTAATTGATGAGGGTTGTGAAGCGGGCTATATAGATGAAAAAAACAGCTCTTTTCTTATAGTGACAAATCCGATAATACCCATATTCAATTTCTTACCCAAGGTTCATAAATCTTGGTGGAGGTGAAGGGCAGACCCATCATCAGCGTGATAGGTTCTTTGATAGAGCCGTTAT
The DNA here is from genome assembly GCF_027579735.1 of Bombina bombina. Taxonomy (NCBI): domain Eukaryota; kingdom Metazoa; phylum Chordata; class Amphibia; order Anura; family Bombinatoridae; genus Bombina; species Bombina bombina. Next base: position 403,948,659 of record NC_069502.1, read on the forward strand.
CAAAATGGTTGGATGAAATCTTGCAACCACTGGTGAGGATACTGCCCAGTCACCTTTATGATACCAAACAGTTGTTGACGGAGATGGAACAGTTACAGTGGCAAAAGGAGTATGGGTGGCTCACAATAGATGTCACCTCACTGTATTCGTCCATCCCCCACAATAAGGGTTTGGAAGCACTAAGTTTTTTCCTGGAAAGGTACACTACATATGAGCAGGGATTTCGTTCTTATATACTGCAAGTCACCCACTTTTTGCTTACCCATAACATGTTTCTCTTTGAAGGTGTCCATTACTTGCAGAGATGTGGGACAGCTATGGGGGCCAAGTTTGCCCCCTCCTATGCCAACCTGTTTATGGGTTGGTGGGAGCTGTCCCACATCTATGCATGTGATGGACGCTGGAAAGAAAGAATCGTTTATTACAAACGCTATATAGATGACCTTTTGGTCATCTGGAAAGGCAGTGAGACAGAAGCAATTGATTTTATTAAGGTCTTAAACAACAAAGTTTACACATGATTTTAGTGTAGACAATATTAATTATTTGGATGTGAACTTGTCAGGTACAGACCAAGGACGAATTATAACTAAGATATACAGGAAACCCATAGCGGGGAATTCTCTTCTCCACGCCCAGAGCAGCCATCCTAATAGGGTATTTAGGTCTGTCCTTAATGGGCAGTTCATAAGGCTAAAAAGGAACTGTACTTTGAATACAGAATTTGAAAGACAGGCTCTGGATCTGGAGAGGAGATTTCTCAATAGGGGTTACAAACAGAAGGAGATCACAGCGTCCAGAGAGAGAATTGCAAGGATGGATAGGAAGGATCTATTAAAGGTAAAAAAGAAAACTGACACTAGATTTGAAGGTGTGACATTTATAACTCAGTATAGCCAACAATATCACAACATCTGCAATATATTAAGAAAACATCTTCCAATGCTCAAGGCGGATGATGGCCTAGTTGATGTTATACCTAAAGGCTGCAGATATGACTTTAGAAAAGGGAGAAGCATAGGCAATATATTAGCACCTACTCAGCTTAAGTCAGAAACACAAACTGAAATCTCATCATGGCTCAGATTTAAGGGCACATACAGGTGTAGTTACAGACAGTGCACAGCGTGTATGTACTTACAACAAGGTAATGGCTTTTCAAGTACAGCAACAGGAAAGCAATTTGAACATCTCTCTTGTTTAAATTGTAGAACTTCTTATGCTGTTTATCTCCTGACTTGTACTGAATGTAGAATTCAGTACACAGGACTCACAACAAGAGAAACAAGAGAAAGGATAAGGGAACATCTTACGAACATAAAGGCAGGCAAACTAACTACACCACTAGTGCGGCATTTTAAAGAGAGACATAATAGCAGTCCACAGTCACTGAAATGGACCTTAGTTGAGTTAGTAAGATGTAAGTCAAGAGGAGGAGATAGGGACAAATTACTTTCCAAAAGAGAGGCATACTGGATACACAGGCTAAAAACAAGGGTTCCTTATGGATTAAATTCAGAGTTTGATCTCATCAATTTTTGGGAGTGAGAGCCTTTTGGCCTGTGTGTCCAGTATCCTGATGTTTATTAGTTTTTTTCTATTATTATTATTATTATTATTATTATTATTATTGTTGTTGTTGTCTATCTGACATTGAAAATCCCTTTTTCAATCTTTGTACTTACTGAGAATCCTGTGATTATAATATAATTTTTGATTACCTTAGTGTAATTTTTGACATTTTGGTGTAACCGTTAGCCACTAGAATTTAAATATGGTTGATAACCCTTTTTCCCTCTTCTCCTGCAAATCATAATATTGGATTGAATCCTCTATATATGTTTTCACATTAATTGGGAATTGATCAAATTTAGATTTTAATAAGAGAATGAATATTTAGTATTAGATTAATTTAGCCTCTTCTTTCTTTTTGTATGTATCAATTCTGTTATGCATTTAAATGTATCGAAATGTTGCAATCAATGTTACATTTAACATGTACATAAATTTGACACTTTATACTGTTAATGTAGGTAAATGGGAAATTTTTAGCAAAATTCAGTGAGTTTTATAGTCATAAGCCTCTATGTGGACAATTTGAGTATAATATTTATAACGTGTCCATGTATGCAACATAGAATTTAGACTTCAACAGGTGTACTTTGTTCTGCCCCAGGTAAAATAAGGGTGTAACTGTTTTAACCTATTAGCTGGCTTTAACTGATATTTAAGGATCATTAGAGCAAGTGACTGCAGCTACGATTACGGCCTTTGGAGCCGAAACGCGTCAGCAAGCAGTCCTTGGGGTGGAACAAGCACCTCTCACTTGTCTAGGGAATGAGTTTTGTTCATTGATGAACTTTTAATGTTTTCTTCAAATAAACTTTCTGCATATTCCACCGACTACCAGTGTATCCTTGAAACCCTTTCTTGCTATTTGTTAATTGAAACGAAGGAATTGCACGGAGTTACGGGTGATTTTTCCTGCAAGCATAGTCCACTCACCTCTCACGAGAATTGGAGTACCGGGGAGAGACAGTGACGTCAGACGCCGAAAACCCTCGAGGCTGGAAGACGGAGCTAAGCTTAGCGGAGCAGTTTGGTCTGCGGTCCGCATTAAGGAACACATCAGCGTAAAAAGGTACCGTGGTGTTGGTGAGCTCTGAAGCCCATAAGAGGTAAAGCCATATTTCTGGAGCACGGTCACATTGATGTTTACACCCTGAAGTGGAGGTGAGTGGTGAAGAAGCGGACTAAGTCAGCTTACTTACACTGGAATCACTAGTGTTTATATATCAAGCGAAGACATTTTATGCTTATAGTTTCTTTTGGGAGTTAATTTGGTGCCGATATCTATTGTATATCTTCTAGCATTATCTCAGTCTTGTCTAGAAATAAATGACTGAACATACCTCATTGCGATTACCCTGCAAACCGTTCCCCCCAACTGAAGTTTTCTGGTACTCCTCAGTCCTGTGTGGGAACAGCAGTGGATTTTAGTTACAACATGCTAAAATCATTTTCCTCTCAGCAGAAATCTTCATCACTTTTCTGCTAGAGAGTAAATAGTACAAACCGGTACCATTTAAAATAACAAACTTTTGATTGAAGATAATAAAAACTACAATTCTAACACCACATTCACTTTACCCTCCCGTAGAGAGACCCTAGTGCTTAGAGCCGGCAAAGAGAATGACTGGGGGGTGGAGCTAGAGGGGGAGCTATATGGACAGCTTTGCTGTGTGCTCTCTTTGCCACTTCCTGTAGGGAATGAGAATATCCCACAAGTAAAGGATGAATCCATGGACTTGATACACCTTGCAAGAGAAATAAATATATAAGCACTGAGTCCTGACTGTTGCCTGGCAAATGTTGATGCAGATGTATTTTCAAAAGAGATCTGACACATTATGTATCACAATCTCTGGGAGTACCCGGTACTCTCAGTGATTGTGATACATAATGTTTCAGACCTCATTTGAAAATACATCCGCATCGCCATTCACCCGTGATGTTCAACAGATTTATTCAGAGTCTGAGGTGTGTAAAAGCAAGGGACAATGGCAGGAAGTTAGCATGTGTGTGCGTATTCGTTTACCAAGCTACAGCAGAGCATATTAGAAATTGAATAGCAAGTTATGTCATTTTGACATGATTTGAAAACATTGGTAAGCATAGAGAAATACAAAATTAATGACAGAGCAAGCTAAACAACATATGTTTATATATAAATTCCTTCTGTGGCTCCTAAAAAGTTTGTGACCAGTCCCCTAAAGGACCATCAAATACACAGCTAGCTATCAGCGCTCCACTACATATAGCGAACTGAGGAGTTTAATATTGCAGCAGGCTTAGGTGGTCTGATAATGATGTCTGATGATGATGGTCTAAATCCCGGGAGGGGGGGGTATTAGGGGGGCAGCATGATTCTGAGTGCCTAGGGCAGCATGATTCTGAGTGCCTAGGGCAGCACAAAACCTAAATACGCCACGGTTACAAATACATGTTGCAACATCATTAAATGAAAAGAAAAACTCCTCCTATCAGGAAGATTGAATTATTGCATCCATATACATAAATATATAAGAATTAATTAATCATATTAGTGACCAGAGAATCACTAAGAAAAATATGTATTTTACTTTATACAATAGGTATTACAATAGACAAAGCTGTAAATCTCCTCACTATAAGAGAGATTGTAAATTGCATACATATACATAAAATATATAAGAATAAGATTAATCATATTAGTGTTCAAAGAAACACTAACGCCTAGATTTAGAGTTCTGCGGCCAAAGGGGTGCGTTAGCTACGCATGCTTTTTCCCCCCCGCACCTTTTAAATACTGCTGGTATTTAGAGTTCACAGAAGGGCTGCGTTAGGCTCCAAAAAGGGAGCGTAGAGCATAATTTACCGCCACTGCAACTCTCAATACCAGCGGTGCTTACAGACGCGGCCAGCTTCAAAAATGTGCTAGTGCACGATTCCCCCATAGTTAACAATGGGGCCGTTTGAGCTGAAAAAAAACCTAACACCTGCAAAAAAGCAGCGTTCAGCTCCTAACACAGCCCCATTGTTTCCTATGGGGAAACACTTCCTAAGTCTGCACCCAACACCCTAACATGAACCCCGAGTCTAAACACCCCTAACCTTACACTTATTAACCCCTAATCTGCTGCCCCCGCTATCGCTGACCCCTGCATATTATTATTAACCCCTAATCTGCCGCTCCGTACACCGCCGCAACCTACGTTATCCCTATGAACCCCCAATCTTCTGCCCCTAACCCCCGCCGACCCTTATATTATATTTACCCCCTAATCTACCCCCCCCAACGTCGCTGCTACCTACCTACAATTATTAACCCCTAATCTGCCGACCGGACCTCACCGCTACTCTAATAAATGTATTAACCCCTAAAGCTAAGTCTAACCCTAACACTAACACCCCCCTAAGTTAAATATAATTTTTATCTAACGAAATAAAATAAATCTTATTAAATAAATTATTCCTATTTAAAGCTAAATACTTACCTGTAAAATAAACCCTAATATAGCTACAATATAAATAATAATTATATTGTAGCTATTTTAGCATTTAGATTTATTTTACAGGCAACTATGTATTTATTTTAACCAGGTACAATTGCTATTAAATAGTTAATAACTATTTAATAGTTACCTAGTTAAAATAATTACAAAAGTACCTGTAAAATAAATCCTAACCTAAGTTACAATTAAACCTAACACTACACTATCAATAAATTAATTAAATAAACTACCTACAATTATCTACAATTAAACCTAACACTGCACTATCAATAAATAAATTAAATACAAATACCTACAAATAAATACAAATAAATACACTAACTAAAGTACAAAAAATAAAAAAAGAACTAAGTTACAAAAAAATAAAAAAATAATTTACAACTATCATGAGGCAGTCACCTTACAAAGGATTTTAGATTGGCATAGATCTAGGGATACAAAGGCGTGGGTGGCGATAGAATCCCATATCTTGAGGGTCCCAGAGGTTGGGGCGCTCTGCTGGGTCCCAAGAGAATTGAGACACCCTCAATGTACAGGATTAGCAATACATAAACATACTTTTGATACCTGGGACAGCATAATCGCAAGAAAGAAACATATCTCGGGGGTGCGCTCTCCTCTATTCCCTATCCCTATAAACGCAGAGTTAGTGGGGGGTCTAGATAAAGGAAAACAAAGGATCCAAGAATGGGGTTACTCCACACCTTTGAAGAGGTTCATAAGAAATGGAAAACTAGATAATAGAGAAAACTTAACGACAATTGCAGAGGGTAGATATTCTACTTGGTTAAAATATTCACAACTGGCTCATTTTATACATACCTCCCCACATAAACAAGAGTTCTTAAGAGAATTAACTCCTTACGAAACACTGTGTTCTAACACAGAAGAGATCAGACACACACTCTCTATCTCAAAAAAGCTAATACAATCTGAACACACTCGGAATCTGCCTACATATACATCTAAGTGGCAAAAAGAGCTAGACCACAACATAACAGGGGAGGAATGGATGAGGATTTTTAAAAATACTAAGAACATTTCGACATCACCACAATTATTAGAATTGAATTTTAAAGTCATCATGAGGTGGTACCTAACCCCTTCAAGGTCACATTCTATCTACCCAGGTGTTAGCGACAGATGCTGGAGAGGTTGTGAGGAGAAGGGTAGCTACCTCCATATGTGGTGGAATTGTGGAAAACTTAAAGATTTCTGGCTAGACATAGAGAGACACTTCAGGCAAATATTAACAACTGATTTCACACTAACACCCAGCGTGGCCCTATTGAATGACACAACAAAGATCACATGCACCCTCAGACGCACTCTTTTACATTTGGGAATGTCAGGAGCAAAAGCATTAATCGCCCTGAATTGGAAGAACCAGACACCACCCTCGATAGGTACATGGAAAGAAAGGGTAACAGACATACTAGTAATGGAAGAATATGGTTATCAGAGACGGAACAAGCTAAATCTTCTGGCGGAGGTTAGATTCCTGTGGGACGAGATGATAGAAGGATCTAGGGTAGATATAGAATAAGCACACTAGAATAATAATAAAAATCTGCTGAATTCAACAACACAGCTGAGTACTAGAAAGAATAGCATAAACTTTTATACCTTTGTGTTAACGTTTTATTACGACCCTACCAAGACCTAAATAGCAAAGAGAGAGAGTGACGAGAGACCAACAGAGCCCCGAACAAGGGGATAAACAGCCCTATCTATTTAACGCCCTGTGGAGCGCAGCAGACGAAGTCCCTTAATAAAAGGGGACTGTATTTCTGTTTTATTTTGTTTTCCAGTAAGTTTTCTTGTATTGTTATTTTTGCCTTTTTTGTTTTTCTGCTATATTTATTTCTCTTTCCGTTTAAAGAGAGGGAAAGGAAAAGAAAAAGCTCAACATTTAGATAAAACTTCATTTTCACATACATATCTATGTCACCTCACATAATGGCGAAACAGACTACCGATAGAGGGGTACTGAGGTGAACATAACAAAGACTTGGTTGCAATTGGAATGGAACACGAATGTATCTTTATAAGAGCTACATGTAACCACTTTGTTTTCTTCTTTTCTTTTATATTCTGTGTTATCAAGATGTAAATGTTGAAGCAATAATAAAGCTTTTGAAAAAAAAAAAAAATAATAATTTACAAACATTATAAAAATATTACAACAATTTTAGGCTAATTACACCTACTCTAAATAACAAAGTCCCCCAAAATAAAAAAATGCCCTACCCTATTCTAAAATAAAAATTGAAAAGCTCTTTCTTCTGTTATGTGTGATCAGTCCACGGGTCATCATTACTTCTGGGATATAACTCCTCCCCAACAGGAAATGCAAGAGGATTCACCCAGCAGAGCTGCATATAGCTCCTCCCCTCTACGTCACTCCCAGTCATTCTCTTGCACCCAACGACTAGATAGGATGTGTGAGAGGACTATGGTGATTATACTTAGTTTTTATAACTTCAATCAAAAGTTTGTTATTTTACAATAGCACCGGAACGTGTTATTACCTCTCTGGCAGAGTTTGAAGAAGAATCTACCAGAGTTTTTTACTATGATTTTAACCGGAGTAGTTAAGATCATATTGCTGTTTCTCGGCCATCTGAGGGAGGTAAAAGCTTCAGATCAGGGGACAGCGGGCAGATGAATCTGCATTGAGGTATGTAGCAGTTTTTATTTTCTGAATGGAATTGATGAGAAAATCCTGCCATACCGTTATAATGACATGTATGTATACTCTACACTTCAGTATTCTGGGGATGGTATTTCACTGGAATTACTCTGTTAAAAGTACATTAAACCTTTTAATAGGTATTTATTATGTTAAACGTTTTTGCTGGAATGTAGAATCGTTTGCATGTTCTGAGGTACTGAGTGAATAAATGTTTGGGCATTATTTTTCCACTTGGCAGTTTGCTTGTTTTAATTGTGACAGTTTCGTTTCTCTCTCACTGCTGTGTGTGAGGGGGAGGGGCCGTTTTTGGCGCTCTTTGCTACGCATCAAAAATTTCCAGTCAGTTACTCTTGTATTTCCTGCATGATCCGGTTCATCTCTAACAGAAATCAGGGGTCTTCAAACTTCTTTGGAGGGAGGTAGATTCTCTCAGCAGAGCTGTGAGACTTATATATTGACTGTGATTAAAAGACGTTGCTCTGTAATTTTTATGTTTCAAATTTAATTATTGTTACTTTACTAATGGGAACAAACCTTTGCTAAAAGTTGTGTTATTTTCAAGGATTGATGCGATAACTGTTTTTTTTTTCAGTTCATTATTTCAACTGTCATTTAATCGTTTAGTGCTTCTTTGAGGCACAGTACGTTTTTGTTAAATAAGATTGTAACCAAGTTGCAAGTTTATTGCTAGTGTGTTAAACATGTCTGATTCAGAGGAAGATACCTGTGTCATTTGTTCCAATGCCAAGGTGGAGCCCAATAGAAATTTATGTACTAACTGTATTGATGCTACTTTAAATAAAAGCCAATCTGTACAAATTGAACAAATTTCCCCAAACAGCGAGGGGAGAGTTATGCTGACTAACTCGCCTCACGTGTCAGTACCTGCATCTCCCGCCCGGGAGGTGCGTGATATTGTGGCGCCTAGTACATCTGGGCGGCCATTACAGATAACATTACAAGATATGGCTACTGTTATGACTGAAGTTTTGGCTAAATTACCAGAACTAAGAGGCAAGCGTGATCACTCTGGGGTGAGAACAGAGTGCGCTGATAATACTAGGGCCATGTCTGATACTGCGTCACAGCTTGCAGAGCATGAGGACGGAGAGCTTCATTCTGTGGGTGACGGTTCTGATCCAAACAGATTGGATTCAGATATTTCAAATTTTAAATTTAAATTGGAGAACCTCCGTGTATTACTAGGGGAGGTTTTAGCGGCTCTTAATGATTGTAACACTGTTGCAATACCAGAGAAATTGTGTAGGTTGGATAAATACTTTGCGGTACCGGCGAGTACTGACGTTTTTCCTATACCTAAGAGACTAACTGAAATTGTTACTAAGGAGTGGGATAGACCCGGTGTGCCGTTCTCACCCCCTCCAATATTTAGAAAGATGTTTCCAATAGACGCCACCACACGGGACTTATGGCAAACGGTCCCTAAGGTGGAGGGAGCAGTTTCTACTTTAGCTAAGCGTACCACTATCCCGGTGGAGGATAGCTGTGCTTTTTCAGATCCAATGGATAAAAAATTAGAGGGTTACCTTAAGAAAATGTTTGTTCAACAAGGTTTTATATTGCAACCCCTTGCATGCATCGCGCCGATTACGGCTGCGGCAGCATTTTGGATTGAGTCTCTGGAAGAGAACCTTAGTTCAGCTACGCTGGACGACATTACGGACAGGCTTAGAGTCCTTAAACTAGCTAATTCATTCATTTCGGAGGCCGTAGTACATTTAACCAAACTTACGGCTAAGAACTCAGGATTCGCCATTCAGGCACGTAGGGCGCTGTGGCTAAAATCCTGGTCAGCTGATGTAACTTCTAAGTCCAAATTACTTAATATACCTTTCAAGGGGCAAACTTTATTTGGGCCCGGTTTGAAAGAAATTATCGCTGACATTACAGGAGGTAAGGGCCACGCCCTGCCTCAAGACAAAGCCAAAGCTAAGGCTAGACAGTCTAATTTTCGTCCCTTTCGGAATTTCAAAGCAGGAGCAGCACCAACTTCCACTGCACCAAAACAGGAAGGAGCTGTTGCTCGTTACAGACAAGGCTGGAAACCTAACCAGTCCTGGAACAAGGGCAAGCAGGCCAGGAAACCTGCTGCTGCCCCAAAGACAGCATGAATCGAGGGCCCCCGATCCGGGACCGGATCTAGTGGGGGGCAGACTCTCTCTCTTCGCCCAGGCTTGGGCAAGAGATGTTCAGGATCCCTGGGCGCTAGAGATCATATCTCAGGGATACCTTCTAGACTTCAAATTCTCTCCCCCAAGAGGGAGATTTCATCTGTCAAGGTTGTCAACAAACCAGATAAAGAAAGAAGCGTTTCTACGCTGTGTACAAGATCTGTTATTAATGGGAGTGATCCATCCGGTTCCGCGGTCGGAACAAGGACAAGGGTTTTACTCAAACCTGTTTGTGGTTCCCAAAAAAGAGGGAACTTTCAGGCCAATCTTGGATTTAAAGATCCTAAACAAATTCCTAAGAGTTCCATCGTTCAAAATGGAAACTATTCGGACAATCTTACCCATGATCCAAAAGGGTCAGTACATGACCACAGTGGATTTAAAGGATGCTTACCTTCACATACCGATTCACAAAGATCATTACCGGTATCTAAGGTTTGCCTTCTTAGACAGGCATTACCAGTTTGTAGCTCTTCCATTCGGATTGGCTACGGCTCCAAGAATCTTCACAAAGGTTCTGGGTGCCCTTCTGGCGGTACTAAGACCGCGAGGAATTTCGGTAGCTCCGTACCTAGACGACATTCTGATACAAGCTTCAAGCTTTCAAACTGCCAAGTCTCATACAGAGTTAGTTCTGGCATTTCTAAGGTCGCATGGATGGAAAGTGAACGAAAAGAAGAGTTCTCTCTTTCCTCTCACAAGAGTTCCATTCTTGGGGACTCTTATAGATTCTGTAGAAATGAAGATTTATCTGACAGAAGACAGATTAACAAAGCTTCTAAATGCATGCCGTGTCCTTCATTCCATTCAACTCCCGTCAGTAGCTCAATGCATGGAGGTGATCGGCTTAATGGTAGCAGCAATGGACATAGTACCCTTTGCACGTCTACATCTCAGACCGCTGCAATTGTGCATGCTGAGTCAGTGGAATGGGGATTACTCAGACTTGTCCCCTACTCTGAATCTGGATCAAGAGACTCTTCTATGGTGGCTTTCTCGGCCACATCTGTCCAGGGGGATGCCATTCAGCAGGCCGGACTGGACAATTGTAACAACAGACGCCAGCCTACTAGGTTGGGGCGCTGTCTGGAATTCTCTGAAGGCTCAGGGACAATGGAATCAGGAGGAAAGTCTCCTGCCAATAAACATTCTGGAATTGAGAGCAGTTCTCAATGCCCTTCTGGCTTGGCCCCAGTTAAAAACTCGGGGGTTCATCAGGTTTCAGTCGGACAACATCACGACTGTAGCTTACATCAACCATCAAGGAGGGACAAGAAGCTCCCTAGCAATGATGGAAGTATCAAAGATAATTCGCTGGGCAGAGTCTCACTCTTGCCACCTGTCAGCAATCCACATCCCGGGAGTGGAGAACTGGGAGGCGGATTTCTTGAGTCGCCAGACTTTTCATCCGGGGGAGTGGGAACTTCATCCGGAGGTCTTTGCCCAAATACTTCGAAGTTGGGGCAAACCAGAGATAGATCTCATGGCGTCTCGCCAGAACGCCAAACTTCCTCGCTACGGGTCCAGATCCAGGGATCCGGGAGCGGTTCTGATAGATGCTTTGACAGCACCTTGGAACTTCGGGATGGCTTATGTGTTTCCACCCTTCCCGCTGCTTCCTCGATTGATTGCCAAAATCAAACAGGAGAGAGCATCAGTGATTCTAATAGTGCCTGCATGGCCACGCAGGACTTGGTATGCAGATCTAGTGGACATGTCATCCTGTCCGCCTTGGTCTCTACCTCCAAGACAGGACCTTCTGATACAGGGCCCATTCAAACATCAAAATCTAACTTCTCTGAAGCTGACTGCTTGGAAATTGAACGCTTGATTTTATCAAAACGTGGTTTTTCTGAGTCGGTTATTGATACCCTGATACAGGCTAGGAAGCCTGTTACCAGAAGGATTTACCATAAGATATGGCGTAAATACCTATACTGGTGCGAATCCAAAGGTTACTCCTGGAGTAAGGTTAGGATTCCTAGGATATTGTCCTTTCTACAAGAAGGTTTAGAAAAGGGTTTATCGGCTAGTTCATTAAAGGGACAGATCTCAGCTCTGTCCATCTTGTTACACAGGCGTCTGTCAGAAATTCCAGACGTCCAGGCCTTTTGTCAGGCTTTAGCTAGGATCAAGCCTGTGTTTAAAACTGTTGCTCCGCCATGGAGTTTAAACCTTGTTCTTAACGTTCTACAAGGAGTTCCGTTTGAACCCCTTCATTCCATTGATATAAAGTTGTTATCTTGGAAAGTGTTATTTTTAATGGCTATTTCTTCGGCTCGGAGAGTCTCTGAGTTATCAGCTTTACATTGTGATTCTCCTTATTTGATTTTTCATTCAGATAAGGTAGTTCTGCGTACAAAACCTGGGTTCTTACCTAAGGTAGTCACTAACAGGAACATCAATCAAGAGATCGTGGTGCCTTCCCTGTGCCCGAATCCTTCTTCAAAGAAGGAACGTCTTCTACACAATCTGGATGTAGTTCGTGCCCTCAAGTTCTACTTGCAGGCAACTAAGGATTTTCGACAAACGTCTTCCCTGTTTGTCGTATACTCTGGTCAGAGGAGAGGTCATAAGGCTTCGGCTACCTCTCTCTCCTTCTGGCTTCGTAGCATAATTCGTTTAGCCTATGAGACTGCTGGACAGCAGCCTCCTGAAAGAATTACAGCTCATTCTACTAGAGCTGTGGCTTCCACTTGGGCCTTTAAGAATGAGGCCTCTGTTGAACAGATTTGCAAGGCTGCAACTTGGTCTTCGCTTCATACTTTTTCCAAATTTTACAAATTTGACACTTTTGCTTCTTCGGAGGCTATTTTTGGGAGAAAGGTTCTTCAGGCAGTGGTTCCTTCTGTATAATGAGCCTGCCTATCCCTCCCGTCATCCGTGTACTTTTGCTTTGGTATTGGTATCCCAGAAGTAATGATGACCCGTGGACTGATCACACATAACAGAAGAAAACATAATTTATGCTTACCTGATAAATTCCTTTCTTCTGTTGTGTGATCAGTCCACGGCCCGCCCTGTTTTTTAAGGCAGGTAAATATCTTTTAAATTATACTCCAGTCACCACTTCACCCTTGGTTTCTCCTTTCTCGTTGATTCTTGGTCGAATGACTGGGAGTGACGTAGAGGGGAGGAGCTATATGCAGCTCTGCTGGGTGAATCCTCTTGCATTTCCTGTTGGGGAGGAGTTATATCCCAGAAGTAATGATGACCCGTGGACTGATCACACAACAGAAGAAAGGAATTTATCAGGTAAGCATAAATTATGTTTTTACCTTACCAGCCCTTAAAAGGGCTTTTTGCGGGGCATGCCCCAAAGAATTCTGCTCTTTTGCCTGTAAAAAAAAACATACAATACCCCCCCCCCAACATTACAACCCACCACCAATTATTTTTTTATTTTTTGTAACTTAGTTCTTTTTTTATTTTTTGTACTTTATTTAGTTTATTTAATTGTATTTATTTGTAGGTATTTGTATGTAATTAATTTATTGATAGTGTAGTGTTAGGTTTCATTGTAACTTAGGTTAGGATTTATTTTACAGGTAATTTTGTAATTATTTTAACTAGGTAGCTATTAAATAGTTATTAACTATTTAATAGCTATTGTACCTGGTTAAAATAAATACAAAGTTGTCTGTAAAATAAATATTAATCCTAAAATAGCTACAATATAATTATTATTTATATTGTAGCTATATTAGGGTTTATGTTACAGGTAAGTATTTAGCTTTAAATAGGAATAATTTATTTAATAAGATTTATTTTATTTCGTTAGATTAAAATTATTTTTAACTTAGGGGGGTGTTAGTGTTAGACTTAGCTTTAGGGGTTAATACATTTATTAGAGTAGCGGTGAGATCTGGTCGGCAGATTAGGGGTTAATAATTGTAGGTAAGGTAGCGGCGACGTTGGGGGGGGCAGATTCGGGGTTAATAAATATTATGTAGGGGTCGGCGGTGTTAGGGGCAGCAGATTATGGGTACATAGGGATAATGTAGGTTGCGGCGGTGTGTGGTCGGCAGATTAGGGGTTAAAAAAATTTATTAGAGTGGCAGCGATGTGGGGGGTGCCTCGGTTTAGGGGTACATAGGTAGTTTATGGGTGTAAGTGCACTTTAGAGCACAGTAGTTAAGAGCTTTATGAACCAGCGTTAGCCCAGAAAGCTCTTAACTCCTGGCTTTTCTCTGTGGCTGGAGTCTTGATGTTAGATTTCTAACGCTCACTTCAGCCAAGACTCTAAATACCGGCGTTAGAAAGATCCCATTGAAAAGATAGGCTACGCAATTGGCGTAGGGGGATCTGCGGTATGGAAAAGTCGCGGCTGGAAAGTGAGCGTTAGACCCTTTCCTGACTGACTCTAAATACCAGCGGGCGGCCAAAACCAGTGTTAGGACCCCCTAACGCTGGTTTTGACGGCTAACGCAGAACTCTAAATCTAGGCGTAAGATAAATATGAATTTTACATAATATAAATAGATACTGTAACAGAGTTGTGAATCTCCTCAATTTGAAAGAGAATGTAAAATTTCACATATATACATGAAAAAATATAAGTATAAAATGAATCATATTAGTGTTCAGAGAATCACTAAGATAAATATACATTTGACATAATACACATAGATGTAGCAACGGTCAGAATTGTAAATCTCCTCAATGTGAGAAAGATTGCACACATATACACAAAAATATAAGTATGAAAATAATCATGTTAGTGTCTTAAGAATCACTAAGAAAAATATGTATTTTACATAATACAAATAGATTGCTGTAAAAGACAGAGCTGAAATCTCCTATGAGAGAGTTTGTAATATTGCCTACATATACATAAAATATGCAAGAATGGCTTTATATCATACAAAAAAATATATGCAGAAAGACAGTGAACACTATGTTCTGAAATATTAGCATGAATAACATTTATATATACAAAACACGGAAGGGAACTGCACTCTCATACCGGACCGGGTACACATCCAATGACCCTGCAACATGCTCAGCCCTGGGTGCCACTGGCACTCACAGGAAGCTGTGCTGTCCCCAGAGCCACAAGCAGTTAACCCCAGACAGGTCTGGGTGCAAGAACCATAGGGAAAATTACAAAACAAATTAATACAACACACAGAGAAAACCCAGCACTCACTTACAAGCTCTCAGCTAAGATTTAAAAGCAAAAATGGAAAGGTTAGTCACCGCATCTGGCCAAATGGGACAAGCTCAGGTACCACGTCAAGGTCCTCTCCAATACCTGAGACCCTAAAACAGCCACACAATGCAAGCTTTCAAATCCAAACAAACCGAAAACAAAAAAAGGGTGCACAGGAATATGTAATCACCCTAGACATATACAAAACATATATTTTATATCCCTCAGAGGAATGAAAAACCTTTAGAGGAGCATAATCATACATCAAATAAATAATTTACATGAACATCATGAAAATTTATACCCTAAGACATTTGATTTATATGCCAGATGTATAATACATTTAGTTGCCAGTAGATGGCAGCAAACAACAAGGAATCCCATCAGGAATGTGTATAAAAAATGTCCTTTTTATTTTTCATGCTATTGTTTTAAAGTTCCCTTGACATAAACATTAACAAGGATGCTAGGACATTGCACCAGAGTTAAAATAAGGACCCCCATGGTGCAAGCAAAAGGAGCGGGCCAAAACAACACTGCCTTTGGCGGGAAGCACTGTTTTTAGATGAGCAACACCACAGATGGCGGTGCTAAAAGTAATAAATCTTTGAAATTTTATTGTTCGCATTGAGATCGCCACATAAACAAAATTAAACCAAAAACCTGAATTAAAACAACAACTACCCAGTCCGCGGTAACCTCCTTTTATCTAAGTTAACCTGAGAAGCCGCTGCAGAATAGGGAAAAGTAAAGGCATTTGAAACCCTAAAATGTTTATATAAAGCTAATCCTCTGCCTGTCCCGCTGGGTTAATTGTTGGGTTTAAATAATAAGACCAATAGGAGCTCCGTTACTATGAAATGCCTCCCTCAGATTAGGATTAGACAAAAAATTGGCTGAACGATCAGGTCCGCATAGAGGGATTAATCCTTCAGGATTAATATGTGCATTGTGCCTTAAATTCAGAGTGGAGCTCCAGGCTGCTCTAAAATAAAATGATATCCCCAGGAAAGGATATTACTAACGTCAGTTAACTACTTTCATGAGGGCAATGGAGGTGTCAGTGGGACATGGAGGTCACTTTTGGAAGAAGAACCAGAGGCGGAAAAATGTAAACAGGTTGGTAAAACCAAGGAACTGTTAGAGCATCCACCATCTAAGTCTGATGATCCTTGGACCTGGAAAGGTATCTTGGAAGCTTCTTGTTCAGACACGAGGCCATCAGATCTGGATGGAGAGACCACTCTCCATCCAGAGAGAGACCACTCTCCCGGTTGTAAAGTCTGACGACTGAGATAATTCCACTTCCCAATTGTCTACTCCTGGTATATGAATCGCAGAAATTTCACAAAAGTTGGATTGCTCCCAAGAAAGTATCAGAGATACTTATTTCATTGCTTAAGGACTGCGAGTCCCCACTTGATGATTGACATATGCCACTGTAGTGACATTGTTTGAAATCGAATGTAAAGTTCTCTCTTCAATAGAGGCCAGGCCTGAAGAGCTCTGAAAATAGCACAGAGTTCTAAAATATTGATTGGTAACCTCGCCTCCTGAGGTTCCCAAACCCCTTGTGCTGTCAGAGACCCCCAGACAGCTCCCAAACCCGAAAGACCTGCATCTGTTGTGATCACAGTCCAGGAAGGACGAAACAAAAGAGGCCCCTTGAACCATAAGCTGATGATTTACCAATGTCCACCAAGTCAGAAAGTGTTGAATATTGGGATTTAAGTATATCAACTGTGATATCCGAGTATAATCCCTGCACCATTGGTGCAATATGCAAAGCTGTAGAGGTCTCATATGAAAACGAGCAAAGGGGATCGCGTCCGATGCTGCAGTCATGAGACCTAAAACTCCCATGCACATAGCCACTGAAGGGAATGATAGAGACTGACGGTTTAGACAAGCTAAAACTAACTTCATTCATCTCTTGTCTGTCAAAGAAAGAGTCATGGACACTGAATCTATCTGGAAACCTTAAAAGGTGACCTTTGTCTGAGGAATCAAGATTATTTTTTGTAAATTGATCCTCCAACCATGTCTTTGAAGAAACCACACAAGTTGTTTCATGGGAGATTCTGCTAAATGAAAAGATTGTGCTAGTACCAAGATATCGTCCAAATAAGGTGTTACGGTTACCCTTAGTCTCGCTGAGAGATGGACCGCTTAGTAGCCTGGATCCCTATTGCTAAAGAGGGGAGAAGCTGCTTTCCATAGTATTCTATATGAGTCTCGCAAATATAGAATAATCTCCCTTAGCTGCAGTACAGCTAGGATACCCTTCTGCCCACAAAAACGAGTCAACGCTGCGATTGAGGGTCAAACAAGAACTCAGGACTGGGATGCCCAGCCTGCTTTTTATTAAGGTTACATGCACACAGGGCACTCCCAGGGGGAGAGGGGGGGGGGGAAGCACAAAATCCCCCATCACACATTTAGATAGAGAGCACTGTCCTTTGACAGGCCACAATAGGATTACAGTACTTAAGATAACAAGTTTACAAGTTCATCTTATCAATTAGCAGTCTGGCTCCAGAGGTGATTAGACAATAGTTTCTAAAAGCTGAAAAAAAAGTTAACTCTTTATGAAATGATACTTGTTACGGTTTTCTTGGAGCCCTTCTTAGGCGCTGGCTTGGCTGGTTCAGGCATTGCTGCTGGGAAATAAGCTCTTCACAAAAAAATAACTAATGCTTCTGTAACAGTGCTCCCTTTCTGTGGAACACTCTGGCAGACACGGTCTGACCCCTTTTCGGGGCAGACTAAGGCTGTCCAGACCGCTGGTTATGCGGGGCTGAGGTCGGTTTGTCTGGACAACCCGTCGGCGTTGCCATTCTGTTTCCCAGGTCTGTAAGTAATGGTGAAATTGAAGGGTTGCAACGATAAGCTCCAACGTAATAGCCTGCCGTTATCTCCAGAGACCCGGTTCAGCCACACCAACGGGTTATGGTCGGTGACCAGGGTGAACTCCTGACCATATAAATAGGGAGTCAATTTCTTTAATGCCCACACCAAAGCCAAACACTCCTTTTCGACCGCTGCATAGCTGACTTCGCGGGGCAGGAGCTTCCGGCTGATGTAGGCAACTGGATGCTCCCCTCCATCTTCGCCTACTTGGCTGAGGACGGCTCCCAGCCCGAACATGGAAGCATCTGTATGGACGATAAAACGTTTGTTAAGGGCTGGGGCCGCCAAGACAGGAGCGTTAATTAGAGCATTTTTGAGAGCCTGGAAAGCCGTTTCACAGTGGGGAGACCACAGGACCTGTCGAGGTAAGTTCTTCTTGGTCAAGTCAGTCAGGGGTTTGGCAAGTGTGCTGTAGTTTGGTACGAACCGTCTATAGTACCCTGCCATGCCCAGGAAGGCTAGGACCTGAGTCTTAGTGATGGGGGTGGGCCAATTGGCGACAGCTTCTATCTTGGCCGGCTCTGGTCGCTGCTTTCCACACCCCACCCGGTGACCCAGGTACTGTACCTCGGCCATCCCAAAGTGGCATTTTTCTGGCTTCAGAGTCAGGCCAGCAGCCCGGATCTGATCCAGAACCATTCCTACATGAGCTAAGTGGTCCTCCCAGGACTCACTGTGGATCGCTATGTCGTCCAGGTAGGCGCAAGCAAAACTCTGGAAGCCATCCAGGAGCCTATCCACCAAGCGCTGGAATGTAGCTGGGGCATTCTTCATCCCAAACGGCATTACCCTAAACTGATATAAGCCGAATGGGGTGACGAATGCCGACTTGGGGATAGCCTCCGGGGCCAGGGGAATCTGCCAGTAACCTTTGCAGAGGTCAATAGTGGTCAGGTAATTTCCCCTGGCTATACGATCGAGTAGCTCGTCTACCCTGGGCATAGGGTAAGCGTCCGTCACGGTTTTTTCATTGAGCCTCCGATAGTCTACGCAGAACCGGGTGGTCCCATCTTTCTTGGGCACCAAGACAACTGGGGAGGCCCAGGGACTATCGGAGGGCTCAATTACCCTGAGCTGGAGCATCTCATCGATCTCCTTCTTCATTCCTGTCCTAACTGCTTCAGGGATTCGGTACGGAGCCTGGCGCAAGGGAGCTTGTCCCGGAGTATCTACCTGGTGGGTGGTTAAAGTAGTGTACCCTGGCTTCGGGGAGAAGGTGAGGTGTTTGGACTGGAGGAGTTGGCTGAGCTGCTCCCTTTCAGTGGGGCTAAGTCGGTCTCCTATCTGAACCTGAGCCACTATACCTGTGGGGAGACTCTTTTCTAATAGGTCTGGAATGGGTAGACTGTCGGGGTCTTCCTGAGGGGAACAACATACGGCCGTCACGTTCTCTGGTCGCTCAAAATATTCCTTGAGCATGTTTACATGGAATGTCTTTCTAAGATTGTTGTCATGGCAGCTAGCTATCACATAAGTGGTGTCTCCCCTTTTCTCTACGATCTGGTAGGGACCCTGCCAGGATGCCTGCAATTTGTCTGTCTTCACCGGCTTAAGTACTAACACCTTTTGTCCTATGGTGAAGATTCTCTTTCGGGCCCCCCGATCGTACCATACTTTCTGTCTTCTCTAGGCCAACTGGAGATTAGCCCGCACGGATTTGGCTAATTGCTCCATTCGGTCCCTGAGTTCCAGCACGTATGGCACAATGGGGACACCGTCAGCCTCCATCTCTCCCTCCCAGTGCTCCCGGATCAGGTTTAGGGGTCCCCGTACCTTTCTTCCGTAGAGCAACTCGAAGGGAGAGAACCCTGTCGTTTCCTGGGGCACCTCCCGATAAGCAAATAGGAGGTGCGGCAGGAAGCGTTCCCAGTCTCGGTATTCCTGAGTGAACGTCTTGAGCATTTGCTTGAGGGTCCCATTGAACCTCTCACACAGCCCGTTCGTCTGGGGGTGGTATGGGGAGCTCAGGAGGGACTTAATTTTGCAAACCTGCCAGAGTTGTTGGGTCAATTCAGCCGTAAATTGGGTGCCTCGGTCGGATAGGATTTCTTTTGGAAATCCTACCCGGGAGAACACCTGTACTAGTGCATTTGCTACCGTATCCGCTTGTATGTTGGATAGGGCGACAGCCTCTGGGTACCTGGTAGCGTAGTCCACTACGGTAAGAATGTAGCGCTTACCGGAGGGACTAGGGGTAGCCAGTGGTCCCACTAGGTCAATAGCAACCCGGCTGAAGGGTTCCTCTACAATGGGCATATTTACTAGATGGGCTTTAGGGTGATCGCCTCGCCTTCCTACTCGTTGACACACATCGCAGGTGTTACAGTAAGTTCTAACGTCAGCGTGCACCCCTGGCCAAAAGAACGTGTGAGTAATGCGGTGTAGGGTACGGGTTACGGCTAGGTGGCCTGCTAAGGGGATGTCGTGGCCTATCTTGAGGATTTCTTGACGGTATTTGTGGGGCACTACCAGCTGTCGCCTACGCTGTCCCCTTTTCTCTGTCCAGCGGTATATTTTCCCTTTTTCCCATAAGAATGTTTCGTTATCTGCCCCGCCCCCTCCGGTCTCTGCTCGTTCCCGGTACTTTTGTAAAGTCGGGTCAGTCTTAGACTCTGTCTCGAAAGCATCTGGGGTGTCCCAGGGTATGGGGCCTAACATGTCAGGCAAGGTCGGGGTAGGTCTTACCTGTGTCTCCCGCACTGGTGAGAGCTCTCGCTCCATCCGGGCTTGGGCCCGTGTAGTCACTGGGTCCGCCTCGTTGTTGCATACTGGAGCATAGGCAGAAGTCATGGGGCCCAAATCGTTGCCCAGTAGTACTTCGGCAGGTAAATTATCCATTATGCCCACGTTCACAGCCCCCTTTCCCGCTCCCCAATCAAGATGCACTTGAGCTGTTGGAATTTTGTACACATCCCCCCCCGCCACTCTAACGGCCACAGTCTGTCCGGATCGCTTGTGCTCTGGCACCAAATGACTCTGTACCAGCGTGATAGTAGCCCCTGTGTCTCTCAATCCCTCTGTAGATCGCCCCTCGAGCCATACCTTCTGCCGATGGTGCTGGCGGTTATCTGAGGCAGCATATACAGGGTCCACCTCGTGAAGCGGCCCCACATATCCCTCCATAGGGGCCTCTTGGTTAACACAGAGGGCCCGGGCCGGACGATAGGACCCAGAGGGGTAATTGTAATTCCTGGGTGTCTGGTGCGTATTAAGGGGGCAGCTAGCCATGAAATGCCCTGGTTGCTCGCATCGGTGGCAAGTCGGTCTGGGACGCTCAGAGCTGTTATTGTGTGGTCCTGAGTGTCGGACGGGCCCTGTGGGCAACGGGGCTCGGAATTCAGCACGAGGGGGTGCACGGTAAACCTCTCTGGGTTCGACCCGTGCTGGAGCTCGGTAGTTCATGGGTTCGTGAAGACGGGAGTCATAATGTTCATCGGCCAATTTGGCTGCTTCTTCTAAGGTAGAAGGCCGCCTGTCTCGCAGCCATTCCTTCCCTTGCTGTTCCATGCCATTATAAAAATGTTCTAAGAGAAACAATTGTAAAATTTCCTCACCAGTCACCGCTTTACTTCCGCTCAGCCAGTGATTTGCCGCTCTCCGCATTCGGTGCGCCCATTCCATATGGGTATCGTTAGGCTTCTTTTCCGTGCCCCGAAACTGTCGGCGATACGTGTCCGGAGTTACAGCGTACCGTCGCAACAGTGTCTCCTTAACTAGCTCATACTGTGTCACTTCCTCAGCACCCAGAGTACGAAAGGCTTCCAGGGCTCGCCCGGATAGTTTCCCAGACAATATCGTGGGCCACTCTCTGTTGGGAATCTGGTGCAGGGCACATTGCCTTTCGAAGTCCGCCAAATATTCATCAATCCCTGTCTCGCTCTCTAGGAAGGGTAGAAATGCTGCATAGGGTATCTTGGGCCTCCCAGCATTTTCGACAGGGATGATTACCTGCGGGGCTTCAGCATTGCGGTGTGCGTTCGCTAGGTTGAGTTCGTGGGCTCGAGTCTCTCGTATATCCTCGTCCGCCTCCGCCATCAACTGCTGTACCAATTCCATGGAGGGGTTCGGCCCGTATAATGAGAGCCTTTCCCGAACAATCCTGGTTTTTTCGTCACTAATCGTGGTCGGTGTTTCCGCCATTGTGAAGCTCTGATCCAGTTCGGTCAATTCTGCGATCAGCTCTCTCCTCGGCCGGTTGCTGGCGTACCCCCCTCTGCTTTCAAGTAAATCCTTTAGGGTTGTACGCTTCAATTTTTCCATCCGTTCTGTACCTCTCCTAGGAAATCCAGGAAAATCCCACCGCTGCCACCAAATGTTACGGTTACCCTTAGTCTCGCTGAGAGATGGACCGCTTAGTAGCCTGGATCCCTATTGCTAAAGAGGGGAGAAGCTGCTTTCCATAGTATTCTATATGAGTCTCGCAAATATAGAATAATCTCCCTTAGCTGCAGTACAGCTAGGATACCCTTCTGCCCACAAAAACGAGTCAACGCTGCGATTGAGGGTCAAACAAGAACTCAGGACTGGGATGCCCAGCCTGCTTTTTATTAAGGTTACATGCACACAGGGCACTCCCAGGGGGAGAGGGGGGGGGGGAAGCACAAAATCCCCCATCACACATTTAGATAGAGAGCACTGTCCTTTGACAGGCCACAATAGGATTACAGTACTTAAGATAACAAGTTTACAAGTTCATCTTATCAATTAGCAGTCTGGCTCCAGAGGTGATTAGACAATAGTTTCTAAAAGCTGAAAAAAAAGTTAACTCTTTATGAAATGATACTTGTTACGGTTTTCTTGGAGCCCTTCTTAGGCGCTGGCTTGGCTGGTTCAGGCATTGCTGCTGGGAAATAAGCTCTTCACAACAAAATAACTAATGCTTCTGTAACATAAGGAAACACCGCAATACCCTGCTGTCAGATTACAGATAGAAGGTCACCGAAAACCTTTAAAAAGATTCTCGGAGCTGTCACTAGGCCAAATGAAAGAGCGACAAATTGGTAATGCTTGTCTAGAAAGGAGAATCTCAGAAACCGATAGTGGTCTGGATGAATCGGAATATGAAGATAAGCGTCCTGTAAGTCTATTGAGGACATGACATTACCTTGCTGAACAAAAGGCAGAATAGTCCTTATAGTCACCATCTTGAAAGTTGGGACTCTTACAAAACGATTTAGAGTTTTCAGGTCCAGAATTGGTCTGAATGAATCTTCCTTCTTTGGGACAATTAACAGATTTGAATAAAAACCCAAACCCTGTTCCTGTTGAGGAACTGGAACAATCACCCCTGAAAGCTTTAGATCTGAAACACACTTCAGAAAAGCCTGAGCCTTCACAGGGTTTGTTGGAACACGGGAAAGAATCTTCCCATGAGAGGTCTTATTCTGAAACCTATTTGATACCCCTGAGAAACAATATTCCGAATCCACTGATTTTGGACAGAATCTGCCCAAATGTCTTGAAACAATTTTAATCTGCCCCCTACCAGTCAAACTGGTTTGAGGGCCGCACCTTCATGCAGTCTTAGGGGCTGTATTTGGTTTCTTATAAGGCTTGGATTTATTCCAATTCGTGGATGGTCCCCAATTTGAACCAGAGGTCTTAGGGGAAGGAGTGTTTTTTTGTTCCTTAGTCTGATGAAAAGAACGAAAACGATTGGGAGCTTTAAATTTACCCTTAGATTTTTTATCTTGGGGCAGAAAAACTACCTTACCCACAAGTGATAGTGGAGAAAATAGAATCCAATTGAGAACCAAATAAATTATTACCTTGAAAAGATAAAGATAGTAATCTAGATTTAGACACCATATCAGCATTCTATGATTTAAGCCATAAAGCTCTTCTACATAAAGTAGCTAAATACATAGATTTAATATCAATCTTAATAATATCAAATATAGCATCACAAATGAAATTATTAGCATGTTGTAATTAAAAGAACAATGCTAGACAAATCAGGATCCGATAACTGCTGTGCTAGACTGTCCAACCAAAAAGTTGAAGCAGCAGCAACATCAGGTATAGAAATAGCAGGTCTAAGAATATAGCCAGTATGTAAATATGCCTTCCTAAGATAAGATTCAATCTTCCTATCTAAGGGATCCTTAAAAGAAGTACTATCTTCAATAGGAATAGTAGTACATTTAGCAAGAGTATAAATGGCGCCATCAACCTTAGGGACTTTTTCCCAAAGCTCCAAATTGGACACAGGTAAAGGATACAATTTTTTTAAACCTAGAAGAAGGATTAAAAGAAGTACCAGGCTTAGAGCATTCCTTAGTAATCATATTAGAGATAGCAACTGGAATAGTAAAAACTTCAGGAGTAACCTCAGCAGTCTTAAAAACAGAATTCAAACGTTTGCTATTCTTGTTATCAAGAGGACTAGATTCCTCAATGCCCAAAGTAAACAATACTTCCTTTAACAAAGAACGGATATATTCCATCTTAAAAAGAAAGGATGATTTATCAATTTCAGAGTCTGAAGTAGGATCCTCTGAACCAGACAAATTCTCATCAGCAGACAATACTTCATTATGCTGTTGATCAAAACAAACTTCATCAGAATTATGAGAAGTAAGGAGAGCTCTTTTACGTTTATTTGAAGGCGGAGTAGCAGTCATAGCCTTCTCTATGGCTGCAGCAATATAATCTTTTATATCTACAGGAATATCATGTACATTATACTATGATGTTTTAACAGTTGATGTATTTGTACTTATAGAAACATTATCAGCATGAAACAATTTTTCATAATAAGTGCCACATATTTGAGCTGAAGAAGGAAGATCAGCCAATTTACAACATACACACTTAGCTTTGGTAGATTTGTTTTTCAGGCAACTTAGTTCCTACAGTAACATCAGAGGCAGAATCAGTTTGAGACATCTTGAAAAATGCAACAAAAAAAAATAAAAAATAAGATTTAAACACAATATTAAATTTCCTCAAAATAGCAGTTTCAGGAATGGGAAAAAATGCTTAGGAAAAAATACTTATATGCAAAGCAAAAGCAAACATCATAGCCCTCTATAACAAATGAAAGCAGAGAGTAAAAGAGGTAGAGACTAATATAACAAAATTGTTGGCGCCAAAAATGACGCTAACAAAGATGACGCAAATGCAGAGAAAAAAACTTTTGACGCCAAGGTTAACAGGAAATGACACAATTTGCGTCATAACAAATGCAACCTTCACAGCAAAAAAAATTGCATCAACAAAGACGCAAGAAATGACGCAACTCGCATCACAACAAACGCAACCTTCACTCCAAAAAAAAATTGCGCCAAGAATGATGCATAAAATAGAAGCATTTTGCGCCATCGCGAGCCTAATTTGCCCACAAAAATTTGAAAAAACAAGACCGAAGTTAAAACTAGCTGGAACCCCAGGTAAGAAAAAATTTACTAAATTCCTCTCAAAACATAATTTTCTATTCTGAAACTGTTAGACTGCAAAGGGAAATAAATATAGACCTGACTCATAGCAAATATATACAATATATATTTAAAACTTTAAAATATAAAGTGCCAAACATAGCTGAGAGTGTCTTAACAAAAGATATATACTTACCTGAAGACACCCATCCACATATAGTAGACAGCCAAACCAGTACTGAAACACATCAGCAGAGGTAATGGTAGAGGAGTAGAATGTCGCTCTGTAAAGGGAGGTGGCAGATGAATCCCTGTGCCAGATTTACAGAGAACTTTAGGGGTCAATTTATTATGTACGGACGTACATGATATGCTGTATCAGATCTGAAGCAGAGTGGGTCGGAAGCAGCATCCTCTGCTTCATAAATCGATCCCTCAGAATAGATTTTCCATAGATGAAAACATGGCATCATCAGGCAAATACTCCCTTCACATCCCTCAAACACTGTACTTTGAGAGGAATTGGGCTTCAAAATGTTTAGAAGTGCCTTTCACAGAAGAAATCAAGCACGACTTGCTTCACCATCCTCCAAAGAAGGCAAAGTTTGTAAAACTAAGGTATCAGTGAGGAGGGAGGTGTATTTATAGGCATTTTGAGGTTTGGGAAACTTTGCCCCCTCCTGGTAGGAATGTATATCCCATACGTCACTAGCTCATGGACTCTTGCCACTTACATGAAAGAAATATATTTTCATGATTCAGTTAGGATAAGTAATTTTAAACAACTTTCCAATTTACTTTTAACATAAATTTTGCATAGTTCTCGTGTTATTCTTAGTTGAAAGCTAAACCTAGGTAGGATCATATGCTAATTTCTTAGCCCTTGAAGGCCGCTTCTTATCTGAATGCATGTTGACAGTTTTTCACAACTAGATGGCATTAGTTCATGTGTTCCATATAAATAACATTGTGCTCACGCCCGTGGAGTTACCTAGGAGTCATCACTGATTGGTTAAAATGCAAGTCTGTCAAAAGAACTAAAATAAGGAGGCGGTCTGCAGAGGCTTAGATACAAGGTAATCACAGAGGTAAAAAGTGTATTAATATAACTGTGTTGGTTATAAAAAAAACTGGGGAATGAGTAATAAAGGAATAATCTATCTTTTTAAACAATAAAAATTCTGGTGTAGACTGTCCCTTTAAGTGAGCATTTATAAGTGAGGCATTAAAGGGACATACATCAAGTTGGGATAGAGACAAAATCTAATAATATGTACTTTAATTACTTTAGCTGCAAATTTATACTGCAGTACCTCGCCATTAACCCTTTCTTTTTAGTTTCTGAATTTTAAAGCTCTAACCCCCCCCCCCCCACACACACACACACACACACACACATTTCCTTCTATGGCTGTATCTATATTTATTGTTATTTTGGTAGAATGCAAAAGTGAATAGGGATTATCTGCTGGAACATGCCTAGAAGCTGTGAACTCAGTTGAAATACAATGCCTGTGTTTTTTATGCAAACTTTTTTTAATGAATTAACCCTTTTAGAATATGCACAGATCTCAACCTGTTTTATGTCCCTTTAAGAATTGGACAAAATAATTATACAAGAATTACAACAAGTATTGGACAAGGCAAGTGCTGCAGTATTACTGTGTTTCACTGGTTCCCTTTTTTGTAAAAATGCTCAATATCTTCATATTCCTTTTTGCTACGTCTTGTCTCTATAACAAACTACTTTATTACTTCTTTCCCCCTCACCACTTGCACTGTTCGATAGTTCATCTCTCTAACCCTCACCTTACTTTTACACTCATGTACTTCACACACTCCTAAACACACTCTCTCCTCCCTGCACCTCATCCAAAAAAACAGTCCCACTACTGCAAATATGTATCTCATCTAATGCAACTCTTCCTCTTGTTCATATTATCTGCTGGCAATATCTCCCTAATCCTGGTCTCCCACAACTTCTTAGCCTTGCACACCCATGTGTGCCTTTCAATAGACTTAAAAAACAAAACTCTGGTAACCTTACTCAAATTCCTCTTGTATCTAAAGCCATCACCCCTTTCATTTGTGCACACTGGCACTCTCGCTCTGTTTGCAACAAGCTCACTTCTATCCATGACCTCTTTATCTTCCACCCCCTCAACCTTCTGGCTCTCACAGAAACCTGGCTCTCTCCTTCAGACACAGCATCCACTGCTGCACTGTCACATATGGGTTTCCAATTCAGTCACACTACTAGGTCTGGAAATAGACAAAGAGGTTGTGTAGGTATTTTACTTTCCTCTCGCTGCACCTTTCAACAAATACAACCCATCTCTTTCCTCATTTTCCTAATTCGAAACACATGATTAGCTTATTCTCTCCCCTCTCTATACGTGTTGCAGTCATATACCACCTCCCTGGCTCCTCACTTTCTAGACCATTTTGCTGCATGGCTACCTTATTTCCTCTCCTCAAACACCCACTTTCCCTCATTCTTTGGGACTTTAACCTCCCTGTTGATAATTCCATGCCTCCTCTGCAAAACAACGTCTGCAACTCACCTACTCTTTTGGTCTATCACAATGGACTGACTCTCCTACTCGCAAAGATGGTCACTCCCTTGATCTTATTTTCAGCTACTGATGTACTCTCTCAAACTTTACAAATTCCCCTTAACCTATTTCTAACCATCATCTCCTCATTTGTAACATCACTCCCTACAACTCTCCCTCCTTCTACCCGTCACACCAAACTCCACAGAAGCATTATGTCACTAGATCAGCAACAGCTCTCTTGCTCTCTCAAACCTCTCCTGTCTCTTCCTTTTCCTGCCCTGACCAATCGATCTGCCACTATAATTCACCCCTTACATCGGTCCTTGACAATTTGTCCCCTCTTATCATAGCTCAGAAGTCACACACTCATCCTCAGCCCTCCCATAGTCCTCTGACATGCAACCTACGCAGATGTTCTTGTACTGCGGAACAACACTGGAGAAAATCTCAGAGTTCAGCTGACTTTCTTCACTACAAGTTCATCTTGAACTCTTACTATTCTGCCCTTAAAGGGACATGAAACCCAACACATTTCTTTCATGATTTAGGTAGAAAATATAATTTTAAACAACTTTCCAGTTTACTTCTATTATCAAATTTCCTTCATTCTCTTGGTTTTATTTGTTGAAGAAACAGCAATGCACTACCGGTTAGTAACTGAACACATAGGTGAGCCAATCACAATCGGTATATATATATATATATATATGCAGCCACCAATCAGTAGCTAGAACCTAGGTTCTTCGCTGCTCCTGAGCTTTCCTAGATAAACCTTTCAGCAAAGGATAGCAAGAGAAGGAAGCAAATTAAATAATAGAAGTAAATTGGAAAGTTGTTTAAAATGGTATGCTCTGCCTAGACATCCCCTAGGGTTCCGGTGGAGGAGGAGCTAAGCAAGTGCTGCTGAGCTCGCAGCTCCAGTCCCATAGACACTGGCGGTGGAATCCTTTGCGCCCTGCCCCAAACCCTGGGGATGTTCTCCTGGATAGCCAAGGAAAACAGCTCTGGAACCCAATATCAGTGAACTTCCATCTCACAGATTGATGTTAGTAACCAACTAGCTACCTGGGCTTGTCTCGCCCGTATTAACTGATATACCTGGATTTGAACAGGTGTACGATATAGCACCTGTGCTTCAGCCCCAAGATACGCTGGTTATCTCCCCACATTAGCTCTGCTCAAACTGCTTAAACTACATCTTTTTTCCTCCCCTCACCGCGCCTGCCGCCCAGCCAGGTTAATCATCAAGACATAGGACCGGTCTCAACTTTACCTGCTGCCCCGCTGCGGATCTTTCCCCGCTCTCTTCTTGCTTGGCGTCCGCCCCCCTCCCCCACCGGTGCTGCGTGGGAGGGTGACGGGTGGGTATAGGAGCGGTGATTCGAAGCTGAGCTGTGTCGCTGGCCTCCTCCAGTGCTGGATACAGGGTTTCTCTCTCCCCTCCCACCGTTGCTGCGCGAGGGGAGATGAACTTAGGAGACCATTAGGGCAGCGGACTAGGAGGAGTCTTTCATCGGACAGAGCCTTTGCTGACTGAAGGCCTGACTCGTGGCTGGAATCCAGAACGCCGCGGATGGACACGGCGGGCGGCTAGGCTGTAGGAGAAAGGGTGAGTCTTCTCTTTTTTCTAATTACTTGGAGTTCCCCATATATCTATTGGCAACAATTACTTAGATAAGGGAAGAACCCTGAGGAAGACCTTAAGTAAAGAATAAGGAAAGGGAGAAAAAGAGAAAAAAAATTCAGCAAGGAGAAATAAATCTTGGGCATAAAGAGCTGTATTTGACTGGCCTAAAAGGCTACTGAGGGGATTTCACTCTTACTGTGGAAGAATATCATATATGACTGCTACATAACCGGGACATCAAATAAAGGTTCCTAACCCTTACCTTTGCAGCATATGTAAATTGCAAGTGTACCCCAAGGGCTAATACTACCTGAAGAGGAAAAGAGAATAACAGGACTTTCTGCTATTATATTTTTTCCCCAGAATCTAGTATCCTGAGTACTTTACTTTCTCTTGACATAGAAGCAACATAGAAACTTAGTTTAGGTGGATACATTGTATCTTACATGCTATAATATTGTTAGGTTTTTTTTCTATTTGAGATCGAACTAATAATTATGTTGATTATGCAAGATAGATCTGTATGTCTCTGAGAATATTCAACTTTTACTCTGATTCAGATTATAGAAGGCAAAATAGAAGGGTATTGTCTTTGACGATATAACTACATTATAATTGAATCTTATCAATAAGAGTGTATAGCTGAATAATGTTTTTTTCTGTTTCTCGCATTTTTTTTTTTTTTCTCTTTTTTTTCTGGGTCTATTAAAGTGTTACATTGAGGAATTCTAATAGATATATCACAGAAATATAGTTGAATATAATCCTGGTACTTGCACAGGATATGAATATTGTTGAATAACAAATTGTGAACTCACATATTAATTTTGGAATTACCCTAGAAGCTACCTTGAGTGTTGTATTTTCCACAACGATCCAGGGCAAGAAATACTGATAGGTGGAGAAGATAAAACCAGAATTTAATATAACCATAAAAAAGATCAAAGCCTCAGACAGCAAGAATAACACCCTGCCCAAAATTCATCTCCACTCTGACTACAAACTGTCAAATCTTGAAATCACAGCCTTAAAACAACTCACTGTCCCATCATTGTGGTTCTACCCCATCGTATCAAACACAACACATATTAAATACCGTAACTTTAATCACACCCCCTTTTTTTTTCTTTTTTTTTTTCCCTCTCCCCCTCTCTTCTACTCACTGGGAGGGAGAGAGAGAGAGAAGGGGAAAACAATACACATATCCCCCTGATCACTTGCCCTTTCACTGGAACTTCCTTCACATTTTTTTATTTGTCATCTTTTTTTTTTTTTTTTTCTCACTGCTAATAACTTTTTTGGATTTTTTTTTTCCCCCACACAAATAGCACATGGACAAATTTTTAAACACTTCCCTTAAACCTTCCCCTTCAAGTATGGCAGGTAAACATAGAGACAAAAAGTCTAAAGGAGCTGTAGAAAATGTAACTGAGACACATTCTTTAACAAACTTAAACCCAATGAATGAGACAATAAATATGCAGAACCTGGTACTTAGTATATCAGAAGCGCTGACGCCTAAGTTTGACACCCTAAAAACAGAAATAAAACAAGATATTGCTACGCTCTCTCAGGAAGTTAGGCAGTTCTCAAGTAGACTGCAAGAGGCAGAACAAAGGATTTCAGATTTAGAAGACCTTACAGTAAATCAAGACTC
This sequence comes from Bombina bombina, assembly GCF_027579735.1. Taxonomy (NCBI): domain Eukaryota; kingdom Metazoa; phylum Chordata; class Amphibia; order Anura; family Bombinatoridae; genus Bombina; species Bombina bombina. The sequence continues at coordinate 403,979,880 of NC_069502.1, forward strand.
GAGACTAAGGGAAACAGAAGCTAAATTGCAAAAAATGCAGGCTAGACTCGAAGATTCTGAAAATAGGGCCCGTAGAAACAATATTAGGATAATAGGAATACCTGAAGGGAAGAAATTTGAAAACCTTTCTCTATTCATAACAGACATCCTAGCCCAAACCCTTGTAATCACAGACACACAAATAATAATCGAAAGGGCCCATAGAATTGGTCCACCTCAGACTGACGACAAACCTAATGCTAGACCAAGGCCAGTGATAGTGCGCTTTCTTAACTTTTTAGACAAAACCAATATGATGCAACAGTACAGGAAGAAACAACCCATTAGCATAGAGGGAGCAAAAATATATATGTTTCAGGATTTTTCGGCTGAAACCTCGCTGAAAAGGAAAGAGTTGGCGCCTATATGCACAAAGCTAATCAATAGGGGCTATAGGGCAACACTAATCTACCCATCCAAACTTAAAGTTACTACTTCTGAGAATACACACATATTTGATAATCCAAGAGATGCAGAAAGATTTCTAAATGATATAGAAACAACACGATAAACCTCCCTCAACACATGTTAGGTATGTTCTGATCTTAAAAATAAATATGCAGTTAATGGCGAGCGACCCCCCCGTAGCTAGGGTGGGAAAAAGAAAAAAGGTAGGGCAGGTTTCTCTCCCTTTTCATATAATTGAGTTTCTAAATTTGCATTTATTTCCCCCCCCCCCCCTTTTCTTTTCTTCCTTTTTTTTTTTTTTTCCTCCTCCTCCTTCTCTCTCTCTTTCTCCCTCTCCTCCCCCCCTTTCTCCTACCTCTCCTGTTCTCTCCACCTCACTTTCCTCCTCTTGGAAGTATATCAGCTTCTTAAAGTTAGATGACAAATTCTCTTGATAAGGTTAAGATAATATCATGGAATATAGGAGGAATAACAACGCCCATAAAAAGGAAAGCTATTGTCTCTCACATGCGCAAGATGCAAGCTGATATAATGTTTCTTCAGGAAACACACTTGGGCATGGAGGAAATAATGAAACTTAAGGGCTCATGGATCAAGGAGGTGGAAGCCTCACCTAGTATCAGAAGGAAGAGGGGAGTGGCAATATTATTGGGCAAAAGGGTGGATGAGGAGATACTACAAACAAGGAGAGACTCAGAGGGGAGATTCTTGATGGTGAAGTCCCGAATCTCTAAACAAATATATACCTTGTTAAATATATATGCACCTAACGAGCTAGATTATGATTTCTGGAACCTAATTCAATCAATGGTCTCAATACACTCAGAGGGCTATTTGGTCCTGGGGGGAGACTTTAATATGGCCCCGCAATCCCCGCTAGACAGGGTAAGGTTTAACAGTAAGTTACTTAAAAGTAAAAAGGACAAATTAGAAACAAAAATATTTAAGAATATATATCAAAATTTATCGGTCAGAGACATATGGCGAGTACATAACCCCGATTCGAGGGAATATACATGTCTTTCTAGGGCGCATAAAACGCTCTCAAGAATAGACTTATTCCTAATTGATGAGAAAATTTGCTCAAAAAAATAAAGGTAGGAATCACCCCTATAGTTATCTCAGACCATGCTCCCATTTTTCTCGAGATCCAACTAAATAACCCAAGGGAAGCTCCCCTAAGATTTAGGTTCCCATATCATCTGGTAAATGATTTAAAATTTAAAAAAAACACTTAAATGACAAATTTAAAGAATATACCCAAATCAATATTGAGTATTTTGACAGACCAGAAATCTTTTGGGGGGCTGCAAAAGCAGTCATTAGGGGCGAAATAATAGCATATGCGGCCAAGATAACCAAGATACTAAGAAAAAGAGAAAGAGAAGCCATTAACTATGTGGTTAATTCTTACAATTGTTTTCTCTTAAAAAAGACACCCTTTAATTGGGCTAAATATATTAAAGCTAAAAAGGAAAGAGATGCCCTAATACTCCTTATGGAAACCCAAAAAGACCTTAGATTTCGGGCAAAAATGTATCGATACGGGAACAAGTCAGGCAAACTTTTAGCTAATTTAGTCAAGGGAGAAAAAAAGTCCCCAACGATAGATAGCTTAAAACAAGAAGGGCAGACGTATACAAACCCAGAAGACATCTTAGAGATTTTTACAAGATATTATAATGAAATCTATTCCTTAAGAACCACAGACAATGAAAAATCCCGGGAGTTCTGGAGCAAAGTAAAAAACCCTAAAGTCCCAGAGGATATAGTCACCAATTTAAATAAACCAATATCGGAGGAGGAAGTAAATAAAACAATTACAGGGATGTCACTTAACAAAGCTGCAGGCCCAGATAGGCTGCCTAATGAGATCTATAAGATCCTAGCTCCAGAGGTAGCTCCTTGCTTGTGCAATCTTTACAATGATTTTTATGTTAACGGTAAATCTGTCCCAATAAGCTTCTCAGCCTCTTACACTACATTAATTTTGAAACCAGGCAAAGATCCAACTCAAAAGGAATCGTATCGTCCCATAGCCCTTCTGAACTCAGAATATAAAATCTTGGCTTCAATTTTAGCAGATAGACTTCAAAGTAGTTTAATACATATCATTCATAGAGACCAAGCAGGTTTTCTGAAGAATCGTAATTTAGCCTCAAAAATTAGAGAAGTACTCTCAATTTCTGAATTCTTTTCTCAAAAGGTAGATAGTAAGGAAGAAACATCGGATGCCCCTGATCTTGCCATAGTGGCAATTGACGCAGAAAAGGCGTTTGACTCAGTTTATTTTTCCCATATTTTCTCATCGTTAGATAAATTTGGATTCTCAGGCAGATTCTGGAACTTCATAGAAAACTTATATAAAAGGTCAAGGACAAACTTAATAGTTAATAACCTTACATCTACAGTAGTTGAGATTCAGCGGGGCACGAGACAGGGGTGCCCACTATCCCCTCTGCTATTTGACATAGCCATAGAACCTCTGGCAATCATGATCAGACAGTCTTTGCAAGGAGTCAGAATATCTAATTATGAAATAAAAATTGCATTATATGCTGATGACATCCTTCTATACATAGCGAATACAAAGAAAAATATTCCAAAACTTATGCATATAATAGCTAGTTTTGGAACCTTCTCGGGTTATAAAATAAATGCATCAAAGTCAGAAATTTTCTGGCTCAGAAGGAAGTCAGACTCAATAAATAACTGTCCATTTAAGGAAGTAATAACATCATTTATTACTATTATTATTTATTACATCACCTAGGGATAAATATTCCAGTTAACCCGTCGGACTTATATAAACTAAACATATCAGCAATACTGACTATTATTCATGAGAAACTGAAAACCTGGCTCTACCTACCAATCTCTCTATCCGGGAGAATTGCACTATACAAGATGGTCCTTCTCCCAACACTCCTATTTGTGTTACAGAATATTCCTTTATTTATTTACGAAAAAGATATCCGATCACTTAATTCTGCAGTCAGAAACTTTTTATGTCAGGAGAAGAGATCCAGGATATCAATCTCCAAGCTCTCTGTAGGGAAGGAGTATGGAGGTTTGGCCCTACCAGATATAAGATCCTATAATTTGGCATTTCTTGCTCGCACGGTAACAGATTGGGTTTGCATTAAAAATTATGTAACTAATATCTTACTTGATGAAAGTATCTGTTTTCCTTTTCTCCCACTAGGATTGACTCATTGTGAACCAAAAGCACTACCCATTGAAATCAAGAAACGCAAAAGTATTTTTAATCCCATTAAAGCATGGTGGAAGATTGCCAACCTTTTAAAAGTTAATTGTAAAGCCTCACAGTACCTCCCAATTAGAGGTAATCCTGAGTTTCATCCAGGTCTGAACTCGGCTGTTTTTGCTAGGTGGCACGACTTAGACTTGAAAACAGTACAATAACTTCTTAACTTAGACATAAAATGCATGAAATCGTTTGAGGAATTAAAATCTGAATTTAAGATAGAGAATAATCAATTTTTTGCATATTTACAACTAAGGCACTTTACTGCAGACCTGATCAGAGCAGTGGGCTGGAACTGGGGCATGGGTAAAATCGAAAATTGGCTAACACTAACCAGGGGTGGTTATACTTCAATTTCTTGCTGTTACCTTTCCCTGATAGATATCAAAGGAACTCCTATCCTGGAGCAAATGGACTCTGAGTGGAACAAATTAACTGCCCCCATTAGAATAGACCCACAATTTATTCAAAAATCCATAAATAAAGTCTATCAGGCCACACTCTCTGCAACCTGGAGAGAAGCGCACGTTAAGATGTTACATAAAGCATATTATACCCCCGAAAGTGGATATAAGATACAGAATTTGAATTTTAACAAATGTCCAAAGTGCGCGTATTTGGCAGCAGACCTAAAGCACATGATATGGGACTGCCCAAAAATCAGCCAATTGTGGAAAAAGGTCCATTATTGGCTGAATAATGTATTGGGGATCTCCCATCTGGATCTTACACTAGCGCAAATTGTGTTTTGTTTAAGGCATGGGGAAGGACAATACCCACAGGAAAAAATAGTAACTCTTACAATTCTAGCAGTCAGATATTTAATTTTCAAATGTTGGAAAAATCGCAGAACCCCAGTGTTGCTAGAAGTAAAAAATTGCCTTAAAAAGCAATGTATTTTAGAGCAAAGAGATGTCAATATGAACAATGAGGAGGACATAAAAATATTTTTTATGAAATGGTCAGTTTTTATTAAAAGCCATCCAGCAAATGAGATAGAGAACCTAATCTTTCCATTCAGATATTCTGAACTGGTGCAATTAGAAATATGGTAGGAGGGGAGGTGTGGATGAAGAAGAGGGAGAAGCACCTCCACCCCCCCCCCCCTGTTTTTTTTTTCTTTCTCTTTTTCTTTATCTTTCTTCTTTTTTTCTTAGGCAGTTGTATTTTAAGAAAAATATGATGATATAATATGGTTCTTGTTTTGGAAAATAAAAAAATCATAAAAATTGGGTATCCATTCAGGGGTAAAAAAGAGGTTATTTCATTTGTTGTAACATGATAATATAATTCTGGGTGTTTTATTGTTTAGGCTTGGACAAGTACTATATACTTGGTAGACATAATGGCAAGGCTAGATTATGGTATATTTCTAGATATGTTTTCTTACATTCAAGTATCTTTTCTTTTTGCTCTATTAAGCATGACTTGTCTTTACCCCCTATTATGTAAATATTGTATTGAATTCTGTTTTTTTTTTCTGTACCCCAAAATGGATTACCAACAAAAAATAAAGTTAAAAAAAAAAATGGTATGCTCTGTCTAAATCATGAATGTCTTATTATGACTTTACTGTCCCTTCAACCTTTCTATGCAAGATTACTTCTCTACTTTTATCTTTTTCTTTAAACCCAAAACATCTGTTCTCTACTTTTAATAATCTTCTCTGCCCACCCTTACCTCCTAACACAACTTTTCTCTCTGCTCAAGATTTTGTCAGCCACTTCAATAACAAAATCGACTCCATCAGAAACAAAATCATCTCTCAACATACTATCAGGCTCCCACCCCCTCAAAAGCTTGCAATCATCCAAAACCCACATTGCCCTAAATTCAGCTCTTTCGCCCCTGTTACTGAGGATGAAGTTTCTGCCCTTATACTGTCCTCTTACCTCACTACCTGTTCCCCTCGAAAAATGCACTAGTCACACCTATCCTCAAAAAACCTTCTCTTGATCCAACCTCCCCATCCAACTACCGCACTATTTACCTACTCCCCCTTGCCGCAAAGCTTCTTGAAAAGTTAGTATATGCACATCTATCCCATTTCCTTACATCAAACTCCCTCCTTGACTAACTGCAATCTGGATTTCGCCCCAACACTCCAGAGAGACAGCAATGGTTAAGGTTACCAATGACCTACTTACAGCTAAATCGAAAGGCCACTTCTCTCTGCTAATCCTCCTTGATTCGCTGTAGCCTTCGATACAGTTGACCACCCTCTTTTGCTCCAAATCCTCCACACTCCTTCAACATTTGCGACACAGCACTTTCGTGGTTCTCTTCTTACCTGTCCATACCTTAAGTGTAGCCTTTTCTTTTGCATCCTCTTCCCCTTTACCATTTTCTGTTGGGGTACCACAAGGCTCTGTCCTTGGTCCCCTTTTCCTTTCAATCTACACATTATCATTAGATTCCTTAATATAGTCCCATGATTTTCAATATCATTTGTATGCTGGTTTCACCCAAATCTACCTCTCTGCACCAGACCTATCTCCTTCCTTGTTAATGTGTGTCACTAACTGTCTTTCTCATATCTAATCCTGAATGTTCTCTCACTACCTTAAGCTAAATTTCTCCAAAACTTAGCTCCTTATTTTACCCCCTTCTACAAAAATCTCCACTTTTTAAATTTTTCTATAACTGTCGATAACTCCATTATTACCGCTACTCCACATGCCCAATGTTTTGGTGTCACACTTGGCTCAGATTTTTCTTTTACTCCTCACATACGAATACGATCGGGTTGATTGACACACCCTGCTAGCGGTCGATTGGCCGCGAACCTGCAGGGGGCGGCATTGCACCAGCAGTTCACAAGAACCACTTATGCAATATGTGTTATTAGCCAACGGTTATTTAATACAATCTTAGCCAAATATTATCATTAAAGTTATATCCGGATACTTAGCAATTTATAGCAATTAACCAGATTTAAAGGTATGGCTATATCCAATATGCAATTTAAAAAGGATACAATAAAAACTTTTGATGCCTCAACATATCTCAACCTTAGAGGATATCATACAAATAAAGTTAAATATATTTAAACATAATGCCCAGGGTCTTCCTTACAATATGCTGAATTAAATTAACACTATCTATAACAAGATTTCTATATTTATAGGCAAATAAGATCCTAGACTATATAAATTAAATTATGGGGTAAGTACATATAAAACAAAAATTGGGCCTATAACCAATTAATACAAATCTTAAACAAATAATTGTAAATGCCACAATTGATTAAATATAATTATAGGCTTTTTATACTTCCCAAAATGTTTGCTCCAAGCCTTTAGTGATCTCTGGTCAGCAGTATGTTCCCTCTGTGCCCAGTCCCAAAAAGTATTTTAGTCCAAAAAGAAAAACAAACACAGTTCCAAGGATTATCCAAAAATATGAGATGGGTGACCAGGATTCAAAATTCTGTTCATAGGACAATCGGACAGCACTTCGCCCTGACTTTCATGCAAAACCAGTGTTCCTTGTGAACATTCTGTGGCTCAATTTATCTTGAACTACAACTCTGCCCCAATCTCCAACAGCCATTCACTGAGGTGTTAGGATCTGTACGCTGTGATTGGACGAATAGTAATTAACTTTTTGGGACAATGCAGCTAATGGTAAACATAGCTGGCTGTAGTTTTACTAACTGACTACAAGATGGTGCTGATGAATGGTGCTGTAAAAGTGAACTTGTGTAACTTTCTTATATTTATTTTGCTCAGCATTCATTTATCATATATCATATATCATATATATATACTTATATGTGTGTATACCCAATACAGTGGAGTCCAAACTAACTTAGGTACTCACATGAGTAGTGGTTTCAAAAGTATTCTAAGGAATGTGAACAACTTCCGCTTATATATGTGAGCCATAACCAATACATACAAAATAGATAGTACAAATAATGAAAACCTCCAGAGGCGTAGAATTAATGGCAGGCTGCTGGGTGCATATAGGGATTATTACCCATATTGCAAAAGGCGTTATTGTTGGGAACCAGGCTAAGTCTAGTATCATCTTTCAGAATTTGAGGAAAGCAAGATCCACAAACAGTGCATAGTTACAGCAGTCTAGTGGTACCAATCAACAAGCTCAATAAAAGCAATGGGAGCGTCAGTGCTAAACATAATTTTAGATTGTGACTCACTACTTTCCCCACTAGCAAGGCATGTTTCCAGGTGTTAAATATCATATTATGTGATTACTCTCACTACCTACCCCCATGTCTGCACATTTGGTCAGATACAGGAATAAAATAGCAATGGGGCTATAGAACCACCCTGGTAGGAGTAAGCTAGCATATAGCAGATGCAACTCTTATCCTCTGACCAGCAAGGGACTGGCAGGGGGGAGGTGTAATTTGTGTGAATTCATATAACCCTGTTCTATAATAAAAAGTTTCAGTCAAAAGGTAACGTCTTAAACCTATATAAACAATGAAATGTTAGGTTTACAACCAGGGAACATATAGGGAGCCTAAAAATCAGGACACATAGGTTCATAGTAGAGAAAAAAAAAATAGCCTCCCCACCCATAAGCTAGAGCTAGTGCCCCACTACTATAATTCAATTTAAGCCTGCAAACAGTAGAAAACATAGAAAGGTTATAGATGCAGAAGTCCATACAGTTTTAGAGATGTTTTGTTCATAGACATATTGATGGGTACAAACTATCATCAAACATGGATTTTACTTTAAGCAAAATTATAAACTCTATGAATAACTATATAATGCAGTGGGAGGTATATCTAAGCATGCAACGACCCTCAGCTGGGTATCCAACATTATGTCTTCATGTGTATAATATTTTATTTACCCCCAGCAGAGAGGGTGTCTCTGAGCATAATAAACATATCATATCTGTCTCTAACAGTCCCAGTAGAACTGCTCAGATGCTCAGGGATCCTACTTGCGTAGTCTGCTTAACCAGTTTGCATTCGAGTTAGATTTTCGCACCAAAAGCGAGTCTCCCACGCTTGTAGGTGAAGTCTTGTCTTGGATAGCTGTTCCGTTGCAGGCGATCTGTGGAGGAGTCACCCTCCCCCGTGTGTCCAAGCCATCACCCTAACTCGGAACGCACTAAAGAGTCTTAGGTGATAGGTGAGTCCTGCTTGTTCAGAAGGGACCCAGGAGCCACCTAAACACCTTGCGTACCCTGTTTGAGTTAGGGGAATCATCCTCTTGTTGTTGCGATCCTCGGTAGTTTCCATGTCCCTATCAGTCCCTGCAGTTTCTCCTCTAGCTGTCTGCCGGATGATGGCCTCGTTTTCAACGACGGGGACAGAAATAAGAGACGCATATATATGTATAGACAGGGTCATCTTCACTCTTGTGCGCATATATTTGAACTCTTTTCTGCTGCTCATTGGGTGTCACTGAGTTTAACATGACCATCTCCACGTGCTTGACTCTTAATTTAAACATAAGGGTATCAAATCTCTGAAATATTTGTTGCTCAAATTCCGACAACATTTTGTACATATCGGCATTATTCACTTCCATATTCCAAGCTGTACGTTCACTGGCTCTTTATACAGCGTTAGCAATTTATTAGCGTTAGTCTGTTTCACTGCCCCAAGGATTTTACTTGAGCTGGGAAATGGCCGCTTCACGAAAGTCTCAGTATAGGCCGTTGCAAAATATTTTGAAAATCTTTTCTTGTTTGCGATTCTCAGTTTCTGGGCTTCTTGGTTCAGTTCCACAGGTCTCTACGGACACTATTTTTATACATTAAGCTGGATTGAGCGATGAAATATGTGAGTAACAATAATATGTAGCCGGAGCTACACTGGCACACAACCGCTCAGCTCCAGAGCTTGCTCCCCCCCCCCAACAGCAGGGTTCTTACTGGCCAACTGGTAATCTTGGACACATGCTTTTGTTTCCATTAAATTGTGTCTATAAGATAAGGTCTTAACAACATTTGGTGTAGTTTGATTACATTTTAGAGACTGGGTGTCGTAGAAGTTTTTACAATGGGGGTTTGAACAGTTTTTTTTTTTTTTTTTTTTTTTGAAGGCAGGTTTACCCAATGAATAGACTTGTATAGCATATTTTGAAATTTTAAAATAGTGTTTCTGCAATATGGAATACCCTATTGTCTTCTTCTTCTGTATCAAATTAATATTTTTTTTATAATTTGATAAAATAGTTCTTCTGATATAGACAGTTCCCCACAGATGATGTAACAGAATACCAAATAACAAAGAAAATTTGTTAATAGAAGTAAATTGGAAAGTTGTTTAAGATAGCATTCTCTATCTGAATCATGAAAGAAAAATTTGGGGTTTTATGTTCATTTAAAAACAGTCATTCTATTAAGGCACGGTAATTTTTTAATTAATTTATATATATATATATATATATATATATATATATATATATATAAATAAATATATTCTTAATTAAAATTAATTACAATATTTGTTAATTATAAAAACCTAAATAATAAAAAAAAAATTAAAAAATTACACTTCTTAATAAAAATTCTGCATGTCTGCTAAAGCCAGTGTTCTGAGAAAATAGCGAATCTGTCCAATTAGCGAACCACATCATTTCCGGTGACATGGCATCAGCTTTATGACAAATTTTTACCTTAATGCGCATACATGCCGCGTCATGGCATTCCTGGTCACACACGTCAGTTCTTCAGTTTCTATCCCCATAAAATTCCTCAACTGTGTTTGTGCGGTTCCAATGTAAAGATGGTGGAATAATTGTCATTACTTTAGATTAATATATTAATATTATATATACACAAATTAACTCTGCATATCCTCTTCATATCCTATTGTGTATATATAATATTAATATATTAAGTATATTAATCTAAAGTAACGAAAATTATTCCACCAGTGTTACGTTTGGTAAACATTGCATAGACAGAGAATCAGTGATGCTGACCGCACATATGCGCATTAGAAGTGGTTGGCAAAGTTAGCTGGGTGTGGTATACAAACAGCTCAAAATCACGCACATATGCGTTAAACCCAGTCAAGGAATTTTATTAGGAAAGAAACTGAAGCACTGACGTGTGCGGCCAGTAATGCCATGACACAGCACGCATGCGCTTTAAGATAACACTTTGTCAAACAGTTGTCACATCATAGGACAGGGTTCGCTGTATCACGGGTTTGCTATTTTCTCAGAACACCGGCAAGAGTAACATTCTTCTGTGTCAGGGTATATGAATATTATAAATGAAAATTATATATATATATATATATATATATATATATAATTTTCATATATATATGGTTGGTGAGACCACAGAATTGATTGAATATGAGGCTACACTGTTTACAACAGTGCTATTTCACTGTAAATCACCCCCTCCCCCGCCAAGTGGTTTTGGCTGGGTGAAGATATGTTTACCCTAATTAAAAGATAACATAGTTTTTGAAGCTCACAGCTTTGTAGGGGGTAGCAAACAGGGAATGGATGGAGACAATATTCTGAGCATAAACTAGATAAGCTAATGGTAATTAGCACAGGCTTGTAAAATGACCCCTGCTGTGTAACTGCTGACACTTGAATATACGTAATTCAGACATACGTCTGGAGGAGGATAACACACAGCATAAGCACATGGCTTGCATTATAATTTCAAATTTCACTGTGTAAAATAACTTGTATTTAGACGTCAGTAAAACATACTTCAGACAAAAAGCATAAAATGTCTTAGCCTCTGTGTTTTTTTTTTTTAAAGCATATGAATATGATATTTGTGGACCTAAAAAGCAATGATTAATAGGAACATTTTAGATAAATGCTGCAAATAGATTTATATTTATTTGACAATTTTTCCCTTTTTATTTTTCAGGGAAACAAGATATCTTTAGCCATAAAAACAGACATGTAGATATTTTATATGTTTACATAACAATTAATAACACTATTATTTTTATTTCAGATCTGCATAGACAAGATTCATGCATTCAGGATTTATTAGAAATATGAAATATATTATATTCATGTTGGGATGCAGTGCAGTACTGAATATGAAATACGCTATGGTTTTTTATATAAATGCCAGGATACTGAAGACTATTTTAAATGGATTTTAAGCTAATAGTTAGCAGTATAAATTACTCTGATGTAATATGATATTAAAAAGAATACTGATGTTTCATATTAAAATAATCAGAAGGAGCTGCCTATACTCCCAACAGATGGCGAGACCTCCAGACAGGTACAGCACCAAAATAAATTAAAGATGTCAGGGAGCTCGCCTAGCTACAATACTGGACTTTAATGGATATGTTATTTTGTGAGGGGAACACCTACCCTTTGGGAGAAAATTGACTTTAAACATATGTCATATGCACATGTTTGGACTTTGGCTCCTTGTTGATCTCTGCGGAGAATATAATGTTAAAAGTTTGCAAGTCGCTTTATACTTTTAAGCAATGTTTGTACTTATAAAAGTCTTAAATAAAGCTCTTTTGAAACTCAAAAAAAAAAAAAAAAATGTAGGATTATTGCCCATACATACCAAATGAAAGAACTTGTGGAACTGGTACTTGAATAGTCCTGAGATTATTAAGGAAAAATTCACATTCCATTGTAAACTTAAAAAATGAAAACATATTTTATTATCATGTTAAATTTTAAAAGGTATATTAGACACTAAATAAATGCTAGTGAGAAAGATGTATTCAAAACAAAGATTAGCCAGAGAATACAATGCAAAGGTAATGTTTAAAATTAATTTAGTTGTTCATAGTGAAAACAAATAAAATTTAATGTTTATGGCATTTATTACACATTTTAAATAAATATTTTTAAATGTTAGAAATGATTAAATGTATTGCTGTGTTGTTTGTCATGCTGCCTCCCGATGGCCAAAATCCGGTATTACAGCCAAAAGATTGACTGTTAAAAAAAAAATACATTTCCAAAGTATCCAATGAGAAGGGACAAGCTACCGTGGGCGTGAACGAAAAAAAAATCACCAATGATTATATAAGGAATAGTTAAATGCAAGAAGGGACAGTTTTTGTGTGACTTGCTTAGACTGGTGATTGATAACTGGCGGCCATACTTGGGAACACATTCACTTAAGCAAGGAGCTAAAACTAACCTTGATCTATGCAAAATAACTTTTCTTCAAATGAGGTGATCTAAAGATATTTGGAAAAGACTGAACTACAAATTGACTCAAATTGGTGATGCATAGTTGTTCTAAGTTTTAATATTTTAAACAAGGGTTATTGGTAAGATCATATTCAAATTGTAAGTAATAGAATTAAGAGAGCAGTTTGTATTTTAGCTTATATTCATGACCTGTGTATTTTAAACTAATCCTAAATTTCAAGTTGTTTATCTTTGAAAAATATAGATATATATATATATATCTTAGAATTGTTTTAATTATAAGTAACTGAGAATTTATTTCAATTTAAATAAATGGACATTTAAAGTAACTGTTTACATTAAGAATATATGTACTTTTAGTGTCCTATTTAGAATTGTGTTAGAATCAATTGTAGCTAAATAACTGAGTGGATTGCTTGAATGTTAGTAGCTGAATATCTTGGAATCTCATTGTGTTAATTGAATGAAAGGCTATTGTGAATAAGGCTAATTTTAAAGGTAAACTTTTATGACCTTGCATAGCATATTTTAATAGTTTTAAACGTGTATAGTATTGACTCATACTCTGGTTCCTACAAATATATTTCAATGTGTTTATAGATATCAACTAATAAAAAGAATTCAGGAATTTATATTAATGTTATGGTTTCTAGTATATGCATATTGATTGTGGGTTTATTTTAAAGAATAATTATTAAATATATTGTGTTATAACCCAGCCATGTACTGACATATTATTTGGAGGCACTGCTGAGATATTATTAATATTTATCATATTGATATAATATATTTGTAGTAAATAGAAATTATTATAAAAACGAGAAAAAAATTCATATTTTGAAATTAATATTTTGAAAATATAGGTTTTTTTTTTGAAAATTGAAATATTGATTTTCATATTTCAAGATTAATATTAATATCTTAAAATATTATTAAAGATTAATTTTTGAAAGATTAATAAAAATATAAATTTTTCATATTTCAAAATTAATCAAAAATATAAATTTTTCATATTTTGAAATTCATAAAAATATACATTTTTCATATTTTGAAATTCATAATAAAAATATAAATTTTTCATATTTCAAAATTAATAAAAATATAAATTTTTCATTTTTCAAAATTAATATTATTTTTTTTTTTGAAAATATTATTTTTTTTTTTGAAAATATAATTTTTTTTCTCTCTTTCTATTGGTAAAAATTGTATTAGCGTTTTAATTTAACTAAATACTAAGCCAATATAATAATGTCTATTACTAGGAGTGAATAATTTAATTCTGTACATAACGTTGAAAATTGTGCCCTGACAATACCCCTTACTCAAGGACAGGTCCTTAAGAGGGACATTATAGGCCACATTAAAGAGAGGTTTAATATTGCGGGTGAATTCAATGAGTACATGAATATACTTGAAATTAAGGCTAAAAATATTGCCATTGATGATGATAGGTGGAATGAAAAAAGTGAATTATTCCAAGAATTATTATTGATTAATCAATGCAAGGCTCTCAAAAAACGAGAACTAATACTAAAATCTTGGCCCCTTGTGATATGCATTATTGATGAAATGTCGCTATATCTCATAGAGTAAGAATTGCAAATACAGAGGCTAGAAAATAGTATTTGTTTCTCACGCAGATGCAAAGGGAATTTAAAAATAGCCGAAGATAAAATTGATGAGTTTGCCCAAGACATAGCCACCTTAGATAAGCATAACTTAGATTTACTAGCAAAGATACAAGAGTTAAATAAACAGCTCACGCAAAGCCAGAGAGAATTAAGTGATTTACAAAGGTCATATCGCCATAATGAAATCCCCTCTATTAACAGTGAGAATAATGCAGATAATTCTAAACCCCTTAGAGAATGCATCAGGGATGAAATGCAGAATTATATGGAAGAATGTAGACAAATGACCCCTGTTGGGTCAGAAATAGATTTCCCAAATAGACAGTCACCTCATGATGTAAATTTAGGAAGCTGCTGTAACTCAGCTGATGAGGGGGAGGGAAACTCTAATAGAGAGTCAGGGGCGGAGCTAACCACCCAAATAGCCCACGTAGTACTAATGTACATAGGGGGTCTCCCCATAGTGAAAATAGGGAACACTCCAACCCCAAAAATAAGGCTCCTAGAGAATCCCAAAATAAGTCTAATAAGGTATATGACTCCCATAAAATAATTACTTTCCTAAAGGATGCAGTACCTAAATTCTCCAACAAGGGAACAAACTCTGTAATTGATCACTTAGAGGCCATTGAAAACGCTTTAGCTATAATGAATGTTACAAGTGAGCAGTCAAAAATTAAATTTCTGTTAACAATTAAATTATAAGCGCTGGGGGCGTGTCCTAACAGCGTTCGAGTAAGGACGCACATCTCAAGAGCTCCGGAGGAACTATTGATAAACCGCCGAATTTCAAACCTTAATAACAGCATTTACATAAGATTTCTAAGATATAACATTGCCACACTTTGTGAGGCTCTAATACAGCTTTGTCTTGCTGTTTGCATGAAACTGGAGCCACGGATTAGACACAGAAGGCCTAGAGCGGCGGCTCAACATTAGGTGAAACCCCCCCGGGAAACCGGGTTACATTACCATAACTGGACTGCATAGACTTAACATTAAAAATTGCATTCCTTTCCTGTCATACTCTAACGTGAGGAGATATATAGTAAATTCATATCCAGCGAGCATGCCTGTGGAGAAGCTCTTACAGCATCTAGATACTATCTTCAGTAGAATGGAGGAGCTGCTACAATCTCTAATGGACAAATCGCTACCAGCCTATATTATAAGAGATTTAGCAGAGGACGATATGGGACCTTCCCAGCCAGCTGACCATATAACGGATACCATTCAGGAACATGACCCACCACTAAAGAAGACATCTATCACCAAGGCGCTGACACAAGAAGGCAGACCACGAAAATTTACTAGAAGATTTTGCTTTCACTCCGGTTCTGAGGGCCCACCAGAAACTTATACTAAAAACTTATAGTCAGCCTCCCAAGAAAAACAATACCACAAAAAAAAAACAACAAGCAAATTATGGAAAAGGAGCAAGATCTTTAAAATGGCGCCTAATCTCCCGGGCACGCCAACTTTAAACCTCACCGCAGCTGACCGATCACTAATCCATCAGCCTAAACCGCATCCAGAAGACACCATGGAGTGATCATTCCACAGGGGGCCTCCGACAAGTAAGAGAGGACTTTGGATCATCACCGCATCTCTCCACCGCATCGCCATTGGGATTCAGTACAACCGGCAGATTCACCCGAACCTTACATTACTCACACATACTTGGCCTTCCTTATCAAGCCCTTACCAGGATTTCTGACATGGACGTTAGCTATGCTTATGATATAGTATTTGCACATAGGAGATTTGACTCAGGGTAAAACTAGAAGAGGCAATTCTAACATCTGGTTTGTTTAATTAAGTTTATGTGTTTCCTGCTTGGCGATACTGCTTAAAGTTAAGTTATTGATTTACTGAAAAATATGAGTTTAAAAATGCAGCCGTATATAAACCCCCTATAACATCACCTACTGCATAGCTGAAGTGTTTAACTCTACATTTTTTTTTTATTATTATTTTTTTTTCAGTGATCATTTCTGTTATGTACCTGAAAACACTTATAGAATGTAACTATGGGATATTTATATGTTCCTACATATATAACCACCATAACAAATCTTATATACCATTGTCTTGTGCTTTGGCCCTTACTTAGCGGCCAGTGGCCGGGGCCGTGTTGGGGCCGTGTTGGGGCCAGGGCGCTGAACTATTATGTACGGAACATACAGTAACAGCATACACTTGTTTAGGAAGAGAAAATATTTACATGATCTCTTTTACATATATTATTTTTACTTTCTGGTTCACTAGAGGGTGACATTATTTTAATTAGGCTGACAATTCCTGCTCTATACCATGAGAGGCTTGCTTACATATAGTTAAGCTATACTACATTTAACCCATTTGTTTTATACTCCCCACTCTATGGCTATAATATCACCTTTTTTTTCATAGAGAGGTCTCAAAACTAGCATTATAATAGTTGGCACAGCCCTGGTAAATATCTATCTGTTAAACGTTTCCTTGATAAAAACATTAATTCCATAGCAGTGTTTTATATGGTCATGGCATATTATAACCTATATATTTCCTCCCATACATCAAATGCAATATTGACTTCTGCACTGTCATGGCTGGTTCAGTTTTGGTCTTTTTGGTTTAATCTTTGTAACTTTAATACTATGCATCTTGTTACCTTGAATGGTTATATAATTTTAGCGTTAATTTTTCATATTTCAGATGCAAATTTCCTTTGTTTTCTCTTTTTTCTTTCTGGTTTAAGCACAATCCCCTGGAATTGGACTTACATAGCTTCACAGGTCCAAAAGTGACCTACTATGCTAAAATAAGGGGAAGAAAAATGAGGACTTATCAATATCCTACATCAGATATGACATGAATATTTGATTTGCTGTTTACCTATTGAGATATCTGTATTTTAATTATTATAAAATCTAAATTATAAGCGCTAGAGGTGAAAAAACCAGCTTAACTATTGAATTCCCCTCCAGGAAAGCAAAAAATTGAGAGCAAAAGGTCAGATGGTAGTTAAGCGCTAAGAGCAAGGTTTGTAGGAGGATGTTATTATCTATAAATAAAGCTATATAGCGGTATATATTGAGGATATAAAATATAATATTGGATAAGTGATAAGTGCTGTGTAAGTACCAGTACTCGAAATATATATATATATATCAGTATAGTGAATAAAAGATAAAAGAAGCGAAGAAAGTACAAATATAGATACAATTTATTAAAATAAGGTTTAAAACAATATATCAAATATTTGACAATTGACAATTAAAACATCTGTATCTAAAAGTGCAGGGACGTCTCCCTTATTCGTTACTGTTTGGTAACAGTTGATAAAAAGATCAAATGGCAGTGTAAAGTACTTGCATTTTGAATTGCTGTTAGCAACTGAGATAAAAATGTATCTCCTGAGGTGTTCAGTAGAGATGCGAAGTAACTGTCGGGTAGAGACCGCGTTGTATGTGGCTTGGCATTACCAGATGGTGTTGATTGCGCCTTTTACGTAACCGGTGTGACGTCACTAAAGCCGTTGCGTACGGCATTTCTATGGTAACCCCTATTTCGCAAAGATTGTGGAAGTCTTGGGGGTATAAACTGTGGAACTTGGTGGTCAAAATAAATGACTTGATGGTTGTTTAAAGCAATATAGGGATGAATGATCCTCGAATTGTGCAGGCTGTGCGGTCGCGATGTAGCGACTAAAAGTGCAGTTTGTTCCCTTTGGTTGCTAGTAGCAACTGGTGGGTCCTTTTAATGTTGAAACTTGCCGGTCGTTAAACAACGACTATTAAGGCAGGTGTATCTTTGCGGTCGTTATCAAAACGACTAAATGACTAGAAAGTCTTTGATTATAAGAGCTTGGCGGTCACTTTATAGCGACTAGGAGATCTTTGCGGTCGTTAGTAAGGACTCTGATGTTCATAAAAACACCAGCAGCCGTTTGCTCAGTACAAGAGGAACTACTGATCACATGGTACAAACAGGAAGCTTCATCTTTCTAAACGACTTTCTAGTCGTTTAGTCGTTTTGATAACAACGCAAAGATACACCTGCCTTAATAGTCGTTGTTTAACGACCGCCAAGTTTCAACATTAAAAGGACCCACCAGTTGCTACTAGCAACCAAAGGGAACAAACAGCACTTTTAACAGCCTGCACAATTCGAGGATCATTCATCCCTATATTGCTTTAAACAACCATCAAGTCATTTATTTTGACCACCAAGTTCCACAGTTTATACCCCCAAGACTTCCACAATCTTTGCGGAATAGGGGTTACCATAGAAACGCCGTACGCAACCGGCTTTAGTGACGTCACACCGGTCACGTAAAAGGCGCAATCAACACCATCTGGTAACGCCAAGCCGCATACAACGCGGTCTCTACCCGACAGTTACTTCGCATCTCTACTGAACACCTCAGGAGATACATTTTTATCTCAGTTGCTAACAGCAATTCAAAATGCAAGTACTTTACACTGCCATTTGATCTTTTTATCAACTGTTACCAAACAGTAACGAATAAGGGAGACGTCCCTGCACTTTTAGATACAGATGTTTTAATTGTCAAATATTTGATATATTGTTTTAAACCTTATTTTAATAAATTGTATCTATATTTGTACTTTCTTCGCTTCCTTTATCTTTTATTCACTATACTGATATATATATATATATATATATATATATATATATTTCGAGTACTGGTACTTACACAGCACTTATCACTTATCCAATATTATATTTTATATCCTCAATATATACCGCTATATAGCTTTATTTATAGATAATAACATCCTCCTACAAAAATTAAATTTCTGCCCTGGGTATTTGAAGGTAAACATCACCAATTCTTTGCTTCACTAAAGGATATGAATATTCATTCCAGTGCAGAAAATAATTTGGGCAACATCGCACTAAAACTGCAGCGAAAATAGCTGTATATGGTTTAAAATGTAGTGCAAATCAGAGCCCCATAGAGTTCCTTTCTGTATTGAAAAATGTGTACAGTATGGCTGAAGATAATCCCATATTTGAATGCTCAGAATTTGTGAATTTATTTTTTGAAGCACTGCCCACACCCATCAAAATTAATTTAGCTAGAGATTTTGATGAGAACTGTTCATTGGAGTGGCTGATCAAAGAGAGTACAAAGTTATACTCTATTCAGCAGTCCACTCAATTTGGAGTCTAAAAAGAAAACCTACGCGGAGGTGGCCAGAGGAAACAGGATATCTCCACAAAGGTTTAACTCTACCACTCCCCCAACACGGGCTGAAGTGCAGAGAGACTATAACCAAAGTGGGGGACATACTCAGGTAAATAATTACTCCCAAAGAGAATAACCCCAAAATAATTGGTATCCCCACACGGGTAGATACAATAAGTGGTGAAGATATTCTCAGGGTAGACACCAGACACCCCAAGTATATAATGCTCCCCAAAATACTAATGCTGAACAAGCTGAACCCCAGGGGCAACCATGCCAGGATAGAAACAGCGGCCCTGATTCTGAGGGGAAACAATGGTCCAGGAATCATTATTATGGGGCATCAAGAGATAGGCCCAGGGGTAGAGGTAACTTGTACGATCAAGGAGATCAGCTTTATACCCAGTTAAATCAGTTGAGCGAACAATTCGCTAATATGAGTCAACCTTTTACGGCTCAGCAACCGAACAATACTTTTTTAGGGGTACAGCCAGTGGTCAGCAGTGGGCCACAGGCACAGTCATAAATACTGCAGTATCACCTGAAAGGGAGGGGAGAGATACACAAAATGTAATGGTAAATGTGACTCTCTAAAAATGGGGGTGACTCTCTAAAAGTTTACGGTACTGCCTGGCTAAAATTTAAATTGGGGAACAGGGTCATAAGACACTCTGTCATTATAGTGGATCTACCCACTGATCGTTTAATTATTGGTAGTGATCTCCTGAAGCGATTAAGCACCATAATTGATTGCATAAATAATGTAATTTGGTCACAAGTAAAACGGACAATAAATTATGAGCAATCCGGTATATCTCGCATCCGACATAACTGTCATGTAGTGGAAGAGAAGCCAGATGCTGTGGAGATTCATTTCAGGAATAACTCTGTACCTGAAATCACTATTTTACAGATCGATGATCAGACTCCTTTAAGTGGCTCTGATGGTAATACTTTTAAAATTTGGCATGGAAAGATAGAGAATATTTCCCTAGACGGCAATGTATTAACCATATCTCTCCACAAGGGGGATCATAAAATCCCTAAGGGGGGGGGGGGGGCACACTCAATACCTCGCAGAAATTGAGAGAGTTAAAGAGGATCTATTTATCCCTATACAAGTGCATGACCTTGGTACAACAAAGTATCCCAAATTGAACTTAAAACAGGAAGCTAGGTATAAGCGAAGGCTTATTAGTGCAGATAGCGGAACCTAAAGTGATTAAATATCTTTCTCCCAAAGACCAGTGTGTCCACAGCCTGGATGACAGGTTTGAAAGCTTTAACATCACAGCTAAGTGCTTATTATCTGTCTCTATAGGTAATAAATCAGTGAAGCACCTGTTTTTAGTTCTAAATACTCCCCATAATCAAATATACATTGGCAATGATATCTTATATAGATATGCCATACAAATAGATTTGATTAACTCTTGCCTCTGGAGCAGGTTAAAGGGGGACCCTGAAGCATTTCAGGATGAAAATGCAGCCCTGAAATTAAACCAGCAATTGCCATATGTTGTGAATATGCAGGTATCTAGCGATGTTATAATTCCTGCTGGTGCTGATAAATTTCTTTTACCCTTACAGGTAAAAAGAGGTCAGAAATTAAAAACTTCTGAAACACTAATTTGCCTCTCCCATAGAATACAAAATCTGGGTATCACAATGACCTATACTCCTTTGGTAAATATTGGAACTATTCCAATACATGTTATTGTACATAACATGACCCCACAGGATATAATCTTATCCAAGGGAACTACCATAGGATATGCGCTGGAATCAAGGTATTAACTGAAGAACAATTAATTAGAACAATCCTTTGCCTCTATACCAGAGGGTCTATTTACTATTCAGTCTATTTATCCCTTCAGCTCAGAGGAAGGCATTTGTAAAATTGAAGAAGCCTCTCTAGTATTTGATCAGCAGATCAAACAGCAAGATTACCCCAATACCCAGAGTCATGGGGGCAATGTAAATTATAATCAAGGGGATCTCACCTCTAGATTGGAAGAAGCCTATGAAATAGGACAGCCTGAAATCTTTCCAGGATTTCAGAAAATAGTCGAAGAGCAAATATCCTTAGCTAATGGCTGTTCCAGCGATGATGAATGCCAACTGCTGCAAGAACTCCTGATAGAGTACACGGATATTTTTGCTAGGGATTCTTATGACTGTGGGACTACAGATTGCCCATTGCAAGAATCCAAACAGATCCCAATGCACCACCTGTCTTTATTAAACAATATGGACTTCCTTTAGCCTCATATGATTCTCTTGCAGAAATCATAAGGAACCTGGAAGAAAGAGGTATTATCGAACAGGTGCACAGCTCTTATAACAATCCTATTCTAGTGTTCTTAAGCCCAATGGACAATGGCGTTTGTCTGCTGACTTAAGACAGCTAAACAAACGAGTATACATGTCTGGTTGGCCTGTGCCATATATTGACCAGTGCCTAACGCAGATGCAGGGATCCAGAATATTCACTGCCATTGATTGTGCACAGGGATATTGGACCATAAAGGTACATGAGGAGGACCAATATAAGCTGGCATTCTCATTCCAAAAGGTCCAGTATGCATTTCAGAGACTTCCTTTTGGATACATAAATTCTGGACATGAATTTGCTGTATTCATGCATAAGGCTTTGCCTTATGCACTGAAAAGGGGGACCTTATCTTATGTTGATGATGTTTTAATCAAAAGCACAGACTTTGAAAAACACATTGCAGAGCTTAAACACGTCCTCAGCCAACTTAAAAGGTCAGGTCAAATTATCCCTATAAAAAGCTCAATGTTGCCGCACTCATGTAAACTTCTTGGGACATGAAGTTACTTCTGAAGGGCTAAATCCTCAGAAGAAAAAGGTGGAAGCTATAGTAAATTCTAAAAACCCAACTAACTTAAAGGAATTGAGATCATTCCTGGGTATGACAAATTATTCTCACAAATTAATTGATAATTAGGCAGAATTAGCTAAACCACTACTACTTCTTCTAAAGAAGGATGTGAAATGGCACTGGAGTGAGTCTCAAGAGATAGCCATAAGAGAGCTGAAGAGAAAACTCACTCAAGCACCTTGCTTAGTGTACCCTGAAGGTGGTAAACCTTTCTTCTTAGAGACAGGTTACACAGATATAAGCATGAGTGCTGTTTTATACCAAGAGCATGATAATTTAAGCAAAGTCATTGCTTATGTGAGCAAAATTCTATCCCCAGTAGAAATACAATTTAGTGATTGCAAAAAAGTCCTCTTATCTATTGTATGGGCTCTACAAAATTTCCGTAGCTACATACAGGGCGAGAAAATTATTGTAGAAACGGCCCACCAGCCTTTGCTATATTTGCAAAGTGAGAGAATAAGAGATGGGAATTTGTCTAATAGCCGCATAATAGCGTGGACTCTTTCCTTACAAGGCTGGCCTTTAGAAATTTGCTATAAGCAGAATAAAAAGAATCCAGTCGCACAGGGGCTTGCTGAGCTCCACGACTGTACTGATAAGGATCCTGGGGAAGAATTAAAAGAAGATGATTTCCTTGAGGAACAATTGCTTTCCCCATATAAAATGTGCAATGAGGACCATTGTCAAACATTACCTTGGGTATATGTTGATGGTTGTTCTTACCATGCCACTATTGATAATGAGCGCAGATTAGTTGCTGGCATTGGTATAACTTGGGCAAATGGATTTCCAAATATATCTATAGGTTTCAACATTGGACCAAGATCCAGTCAAGTTGCAAAACTCACTGCTGTTCTAAAAACCATTTAAATGGCTATTGAAAATGGTATTCATGAATTTGTGATCATAACTGACTCAAATTATGTGTGTGACAGTTTTGTTGAATACCTGCCAACTTGGAAAAGAAATGGCATGCGGAAGAGCAATAACAAACCAGTCAAGCATGGCAAGTTGTTCTGCGAAATTGAT
This sequence comes from Bombina bombina, assembly GCF_027579735.1. Classification (NCBI taxonomy): domain Eukaryota; kingdom Metazoa; phylum Chordata; class Amphibia; order Anura; family Bombinatoridae; genus Bombina; species Bombina bombina. The sequence goes on from NC_069502.1 coordinate 404,003,471, forward strand.
AATCTGGTGGTATCAAATGATTTAACCATACACTGGAAGAAGACCAAGGGTCATTCCAGGGTGCTAGGTCCTGATAAGGAAGACAATGATCTTGCGGATTTATTAGCCAAACAAGGAGCCATAACTGGAGAACTCCTTAATATTGACCTCTTAATGGGTGCAATTCAGGTAGAAGCCATTACCAGAAACCAGGCTAAACAACAGAGTGAGCCTAACCTGGTGCAATGGAGTCAGGATTCTCCTAATGAGGACCTGATCACTAATTAAAAAGAAGACCCCATTGTAGGCATCTTCTATAAACACATAGAAGATTCTGAAAGCAACCCCATCTCAAAAAATGATTGTATTGGCAAAGAAGATCTTAGAATCTTAATGAAGTCAAGATCACAATTCAAGTTACAGGATGGTTTGTTAATCAGAACCTTCAAAACTGGCATCCATAAATTGGTAGTACTCACCAAGTTCAGAGGTCTAATGCGTCAACATGCACATGATGCTCCCACATCTGGTCATTGTGGTGCCAAACTCACGTATGAAATATTGCACGACTACGCTTTTTGGCCACACATGTTGAAAGGATTTCAATTCTACTGTCAAGTTGTCTAATCTGTCCACAGTTCCAACCCACTCCGCCAACGCATAGAGAGCCATTACAGAAAAGGGGGATGGTAATGCCATGGTCAGATATACAAATTGATTTTATTGGTCCAGTAACTAGGTCATCAAGAGGTAACAAATACATGTTAACAGTGACATGCCTGTTCACTAAATGGGTAGAGTGCATCAGTGCACCTAACAATAGCGCTGAAACATGCGCAGCTTTGCTCATCAACCACGTGTTTTCCAGATTTGGTTTACCCCAAAAAATCAAATCCGATCGGGGAACCCACTTCACTAGCGAAGTGATAACCAAAATGTGGAAAATACTAGGGATTAAAAGAAAGCTCCATATTGCTTATAGAGCTGCCTCAAGTGGTGGTGTAGAGTATTACAACCAGTCCATTGTGAAAATCCTCAAAAAGTTTGTGAGTGAAACGGGTAAAGACTGGGATGTAAAACTACCTCTGGTCCTAATGGCATTAAGAGCAACTCCAAATAGTGCTACCAAGATGTCACCCTTTGAACTGATGACTGGTAGAAGAATGGTTCTACCTCAACATCTATTGTACCGGACATCAGACCAGAACTTGATAAACGCTGCCAATACACATCAATATGTGGAGAACCTAAGAAAGCACCTGCAATATGCCTTTGCATTTGCTCAAAGGAACCTAGAGAAAGCCGCAACTACCACTAAAACCTATTATGATCTCAAGACGTCCAAAAAGGAATATGAAATAAATGATAAAGTCTATCTTTATAACTTTGGAAGAGATCAGGTTAGGGAGAAGAAATTTCTTCCATCGTGGAAAGGTCCTTTTGTCATTACTGACAAAATATCTCCAGTGGCCTATAAAATACGGATCCCCAAAAATGAAAGTTTAATAGATAAATGGGTCCATATCAATCAGCTGCGAGCGTGCCATCCTAGGTCCCAACTACAAGTCATAGAGGGAGAATGAAGTGTCATATCCCCAAATGCACTAAAGACATACAGTAGTTTAAAGATGCCTAGCTGATAAGCATTAGGGCTCAAAAATAACGGAATCTCTCCATAGAAGACTGTCTATGATACATACAGTAAATACCCTCACCAAGTACCACTGACTAAGCCAATTCAAATACATGTATCCTACATCTATTTGAAGTTGGAAGGGGATTTATGTCAGGGTATATGAATATTATAAATGAAAATTATATATATATATATATATATATATATATATAAATAATTTTCATATATATATGGTTGGTGAGACCACAGAATTGATTGAATATGAGGCTATTTACAACAGTGCTATTTCACTGTAAATCACCCCCCCCCCCCTGCCAAGGGGTTTTGGCTGGGTGAAGACATGTTTACCCTAATTAAAAGATAACATAGTTTTTGAAGCTCACAGCTTTGTAGGGGGTAGCAAACAGGGAATGGATGGAGACAATATTCTGAGCATAAACTAGATAAACTGATCAAAATCCCAAGGAAATGGTAATTAGCACAGGCTTGTAAAATGACCCCTGCTGTGTAACTGCTGATACTTGAATATACGTAATTCAGACATATGTCTGGGGGAGGATAACACACAGCAAAAGCACATGGCTTGCATTATAATTTCAAATTTCACTGTGTAAAATAACTTGTATTTAGATTTCAGTAAAACATACTTCAGACAAAAAGCATAAAATGTCTTAGCCTCTGTGGGGGGTTTTAAGCATATGAATATGATATTTGTGGACCTAAAAAGCAATGATTAATAGGAACATTTTAGATAAATGCTGCAAATAGATTTATATATATTCAACAATTTTTCCCTTTTTATTTTTCAGGGAAACAAGATATCTTTAGCCATAAAAACAGACATGTGGATATTTTATATTTTTACATAACAATTAATAACACTATTATTTTTATTTCAGATCTGCATAGACAAGATTCATGCATTCAGGATTTATTAGAAATATGAAATATATTATATTCATGTTGGGATGCAGTGCAGTACTGAATATGAAATACGCTATAGATTTTTATATAAATGCCAGGATACTGAAGACTATTTTAAATGGATTTTAAGCTAATAGTTAGCAGTATAAATTACTCTGATGTAATATGATATTAAAAAGAATACTGATGTTTCATATTAAAATAATCAGAAGGAATGATGTGACATAGTACAATACATTTGAACATGTAAATTATTAATGTAAAGAAATTATGGCATTTATTACACATTTTAAAGAAATATTTTTAAATGTTAGAAATGATTAAATGTATTGCTGTGTTGTTTGTCATGCTGCCCCCCGATGGCCAAAATCCGGTATTACAGCCAAAAGATTGACTGTTAAAAAAAATAAATTTCCAAAGTATCCAATTAGAAGGGACAAGCTACCGTGGGCGTGAACGAAAAAAAAATCACCAATGATTATATAAGGAATAGTTAAATGCAAGAAGGGACAGTTTTTGTGTGACTTGCTTAGGTGATTGATAACTGGCGGCCATACTTGGGAACACATTCACTTAAGCAAGGAGCTAAAACTAACCTTGATCTATGCAAAATAACTTTTCTTCAAATGAGGTGATCTAAAGATATTTGGAAAAAGACTAAACTACAAATTGACTCAAATTGGTGATGTATAGTTGTTCTAAGTTTTAATATTTTAAACAAGGGTTATAAGTAATAGATTTAAGAGAGCAGTCTGTATTTTAGCTTATATTCATAACCTGTGTATTTTAAACTAATCCTAAATTTTAAGTTGTTTATCTTTGAAATATATATATATATATATATATATATATATCTTAGAATTGGTTTTAATTATAAGTAACTGAGAATTTATTTCAATTTAAATAAATGGACATTTAAAGTAACTGTTTACATTAAGAATATATGTTCTTTTAGTGTCCTAATTAGAATTGTGTTAGAATCAATTGTAGCTAAATAGCTGAGTGGATTGCTTGAATGTTAGTAGCTGAATATCTTGGAATCTCATTGTGTTAATTGAATGAAAGGCTATTGTGAATAAGGCTAATTTTAAAGATAAACTTTTATGAACTTTGCATAGCATATTTTAATAGTTTTAAACGTGTATATTATTGACTCATACTCTGGTTCCTACAAATATATTTCAATGTGTTTATAGATATCAACTAATAAAAAGAATTCAGGAATTTATATTAATTTTATGGTTTCTAATATATGCATATTGATTGTGGGTTTATTTAAAAAAAGAATTATTAAATATATTGTGTTATAACCCAGCCATATACTGACATCTGCATCTGAACTAAAACCATTAGGAGTTAAATGTTTGACCCTAATAAATATACTTTATGCTCCTTTATTTTGCATGTGCACTAAAGCTGTTAAGAGACCTATTAAAGCTTGTTGTGTATATTATAGAGGATTCTGAGCCTACTTACCTTTTTTACAAATATAAATGAGGGGAGTAAGTCATAGAACTGGTAGATTAATAAGTTAAATTACAGAGCAAAATTGTGAGAATATTTAAAAAAAAATGAAAACACACTTGTATATATCAGATTACACACATATACACAACACATACATCCTTGATACTTTCACTTCCTAGCCCCCTAATCATATGTCTTATATAATACCCCTTCTCAAATACCAAAAATTTTATAAGGACCGCTGCTCCTTAACTTGTCCGCCACCTTTTAGCTGGCGGACTGCAATCATCCCGGTCCGAACCGGATAATTGACACCCCCTGCTAGCGACCGCTTGGCCGCAAATGTGCAGGGGCGGCATTGCAAAAGCATTTACACAGAAATGCTTGTGAATGTTAAATGCCGACAGCGTATGCAGTCGGCTTTTAGCAGCGAATTATGTCCACCTGGCATTTGATAAATCTACCCCCTAGCCTCAAATTTTTTTAAGGTTTAATTCAGATCATATACCTTATCCCTTTAAATCTCTTACGTTTATTATGTCTAACTTTAGCTCCATTCATTTATTTCAATAACATTGTATGTGTTTTATATGCAAAACAGCAAGGAATAGTATTTTACCACAGGTTTTCAAAAGCACTAAATTTGAAAGCATTATTTCAGATAGCAATTGAGTGCAAGACATAACCAACAACTTGTAATAGGAGAGCAATGAGACGCTGTACTACCGCTTGGTGTTATGCATTAGAAGTATAGGGCATGCTCAATAACCATTGGGCATGTGAAAATTATTTTTTTAACTAATTTAGCTCCACATCTCACCTCGATACCAGCGTTGCTTACGGTAGCGGTAATCAGCCAATAGAATTAAATTAGGGGGGTGTTAGGGTTAGACTTAGGTTTAGGGGTTAATAACTTTATTATAGTGGCGGCAGATTCGGGGTTAATAAATTTAATATAGTTGCAGCGACGTTGGCAGGGGCAGATTAGGGGTTAATAACTATAATGTAGGTGTCGCGATGTTGGGGGCAGCAGATTAGGGGTTCATATGTATAATGTAGGTGGCGGCAGTGTCCAGAGCGGCAGATTAGGGGTTAATAGTATAATGCAGGTGGCGACGATGTCGGGGACAGTAGATTAGGGGTTAATAAGTGTAAGATTAGGGGTATTTAGACTCAGGGTTCATATTAGGGTGTTAGGTGCAGACATAACTTTTATTTTCCTATAGGAAATAATGGGGCTGCGTTAGGAGCTGAACGCTGCTTTTTGCAGGTGTTAGGTTTTTTCCAGCCAACTCAGCCCCATTGTTTCCTATGGGGAAATCGTGCACAAGCACGTTTTGCCAGCTCACCGCTACCATAAGCAACGCTGGTATTACAGGGAGAAGTGGCGCTAAATTTGTTCAATTTTCTGAGGCTAACGCAGCCATTCAGAAAACTTGTAATACCAGTGTTGTTTAAAGTGAGCGCTGGAATCAGCCAATAGAATGCGAGGTCAATCCTATTGGCTGATTGGATCAGCCAATCGGATTGAACTTCAATCCGATTGGCTGATAGCATCAGCCAATCTGATTTTTCCTACCTTAATTCCGATTGTCTGATAGAATCCTATCAGTCAATCGGAATTCGAGGGACGCCATCTTGGATGACATCATTTAAAGGAACCTTCATTCTTCGTTAGGACTTCGATTGAAGAGGATGCTCCGCGTCGGCTGGATGGAAGATGGACACGCTCCGCGCCGGAAGGATGAAGATAGAAGATGCAGCCTGGATGAAGCCTTCTGCTGTCTGGAGGACTTCTTCTGCCCTGATCGGATGAAGACTTCTGCCGTATGGAGGACCACTTGTGTCCGGCTGGGTGAAGACGGCTCAAGGTAGGGTGATCTACAGGGGGTTAGTGTTAGGTTTTTTTAAGGGGGGATTGGGTGGGGTTTAGAGTAGGGGTATGTGGGTGGTGGGTTGTAATGTTGGGGGGTATTGTATTTTTTTTACAGGTAAAAGAGCTGATTACTTTGGGGCAATGCCCCGCAAAAGGCCCTTTTAAGGGCTATTTGTAATTTAGTATAGGGTAGGGAATTTTATTATTTTTGGGGGCTTTTTTATTTTATTAGGGGGATTAGATTAGGGGTAATTAGTTTAAAATTCTTGTTATTCTTTTTTATTTTCTGTAATTTAGTGGTTTTTTTTGTAATTTAGTTTATTTCATTTAATTGTAATTAGTTTAATTTAATTTAGTTAATTTATTTATTTATAGAGTAGTGTTAGGTGTAATTGTAACTTAGGTTAGGATTTATTTTACAGGTGATTTTGTACTTATATTAGCTAGGTAGTTATTAAATAGTTAATACCTATTTAATAACTACTGTACCTAGTTAAAATAAATACAAACTTGCCTGTAAAATAAATATAAATCCTAAGCTAGCTACAATGTAACTATTAGTTATATTGTAGCTATCTTACGCCTAGATTTATATTTTTGTTGGTAAAGGCCCGCGTAGCTAACGTTGCTTTTTTTTCCAGCGCACCCTTAAGACAACGCTGGTATTTAGAGTTGTCTGAGTGGCTGCGTTAGGTTCAGAAAAGGGAGCATTGAGCATAATTTACCTTCCCTTCAACTCTCAATACCAGTGTTGCTTACGGTAGCGGTAAGCTGAAAAAATGTGCTCATGCACGATATCCCCATAGGATACAATGGGGCTGAGCTGGCTGGAAAAAAACCTAACACCTGCAAAAAAGCAGCGTTCAGCTCCTAGCACAGCCCCATTGTTTCCTATGGGGAAACACTCTCTAAGTCTGCACCTAACACCCTAACATGAACCCCGAGTCTAAACACCCCTAACCTTACACTTATTAACCTCTAATCTCTGCCGCCCCCACTATCGCTGACACCTGCATTATATTATTAACCCCTAATCTGCCGCTCCGGACACCGCCACAACCTACATTATAGCTATGAACCCCTAATCTGCTTCCCCTAACACCGCTGACACCTATATTATATTTATTAACCCCTAATCTGCCCCCCCAACGTCGCCGCTACCTTACCTACACTTATTAACCCCTAATCTGCCAACACTATAATAAATGTATTAACCCCTAAACCGCTGCACTCCCGCCTTGCAAACACTATAATAAATTTTATTAACCCCTAAATTGCCCTCCCTAACATCGCCGCCACATACCTACAATTATTAACCCCTAATCTGCTGCCCCAATGTCGCCGCTACTATAATAAAGTTATTAACCCCTAAACCTAAGTCTAACCCTAACACCCCCTAACATCAATATAATTTAAATAAAACAAAATAATATTCCTATAATTAAATAAATTAATCCTATTTAAAACTAAATACTTACCTATAAAATAAACCCTAATATAGCTACAATATAACTAATAGTTACATTGTAGCTATTTTAGGATTTATATTTATTTTACAGGCAACTTTGTATTTATTTTAACTAGGTACAATAGCTATTAAATAGTTAATAACTATTTAATAGCTACCTAGTTAAAATAAGTACAAAATTACCTGTAAAATAAATCCTAACCTAAATTACAATTACACCTAACACTACACTATCATTAAATTAATAAAATAAATTAACTACAATTAGCTAAACTAAAATACAATTAAATAAACTATTCTATAATACAAAAACAAACAAACACTAAATTACAAAAAATAAAAAAAATACAAGAAGTTTAAACTAATTACACCTAATCTAAGCCTCCTCATAAAATAAAAAATCCCCCCAAAATAAAAAAATGCCCTACCCTATTCTAAATTACAAAAGTAATCAGCTCTTTTACCAGCCCTTAAAAGGGCTTTTTGTGGGGCATTGCCCCAAAGTAATCAGCTCTTTTACCTCTAAAAAAATACAACCCCCCCAACATTAAAACCCACCACCCACATACCCCTACTCTAACCCACCCAAACCCCCCTTAAAAAACCTAACGCTAACCCCCTGAAGATCTCCCTACCTTGAGTCGTCTTCACCCAACCGGGCCGAAATCTTCATCCAAGGTGCGCAGAGGAGGTCCTTCATCCGGTAGAAGTCTTCATCCAGGCAGCATCTTCAATCTTCATCCATCCGGAGCGGAGCCATCTTCAAAGGAGCCGATGCGGAGCCATCCTCTTCAACCGACGACTGAACGACGAATGAAGGTTCCTTAAAGGGACGTCATCCAAGATGGCGTCCCTTCAATTCTGATTGGCTGATAGGATTCTATCAACCAATCGGAATTATGGTAGGAAAAATCTGATTGGCTGATTCAATCAGCCAATCAGATTGAAGTTCAATCCGATTGGATGATGCAATCAGCCAATCGTATTGAGCTTGCATTCTATTGGCTGATTGGAAAAGCCAATAGAATGAGAGCTCAATACGATTGGCTGATTGGATCAGCCAATCGGATTGAACTTCAATCTGATTGGCTGATTGGATCAGCCAATCAGATTTTTCCTACCTTAATTCCGATTGGCTGATAGAATCCTATCAGCCAATCGGAATTGAAGGGACGCCATCTTGGATGACGTCCCTTAAAGGAACCTTCATTCGTCGTTCAGTCGTCGGTTGAAGAGGATGGCTCCACGTCGGCTCCTTTGAAGATGGCTCTGCTCCGCTTCGGATGGATGAAGATTGAAGACGCTGCTTGGATGAAGACTTCTACCGGATGAAGGACCTCCTCTGCGCACCTTGGATGAAGATTTCGGCCCGGTTGGGTGAAGACGACTCAAGGTAGGGAGATCATCAGGGGGTTAGCGTTAGGTTTTTTTAAGGGGGGTTTGGGTGGGTTAGAGTAGGGGTATGTGGGTGGTGGGTTTTAATGTTGGGGGGGTTGTATTTTTTTTTACAGGTAAAAGAGCTGATTACTTTGGGGCAATGCCCCGCAAAAAGCCCTTTTAAGAGCTGGTAAAAGAGCTGATTACTTTTGTAATTTAGAATAGGGTAGGGCATTTTTTTATTTTGGGGGGATTTTTTATTTTATTAGGGGTCTTAGATTAGGTGTAATTAGTTTAAACTTCTTGTAATTTTTTTTTATTTTTTGTAATTTAGTGGGGGGTTTTTGTATTATAGAATAGTTTATTTAATTGTATTTTAGTTTAGCTAATTATAGTCAATTTATTTAATTAATTTAATGATAGTGTAGTGTTAGGTGTATTTGTAACTTAGGTTAGGATTTATTTTACAGGTAATTTTGTACTTATTTTAACTAGGTAGCTATTAAATAGTTAATAACTATTTAATAGCTAGCGGCGACGTTGCAGGCGGGAGATTAGGGGTTAATAATTGTAGGTAGGTGGCAGCGATGTTAGGGAAGGCAGATTAGGGGTTAATAAAATTTATTATAGTGTTTGCGAGGCGGGAATGCGGCGGTTTAGGGGTTAATACATTTATTATAGTGGCGGAGAGGTCCGGTCGGCAGATTAGGGGTTAATAAGTGTAGGTAAGGTAGCGGCGACGTTGGGGGGGGCAGATTAGGGGTTAATAAATATAATATAGGTGTCAGCGATGTTAGGGGCAGCAGATTAGGGGTTCATAGGTATAATGTAGGTGACGGCGGTGTCCGGTCAGCAGATTAGGGGTTAAAAAAATGTATTTGAGGGTTGGCGATGTGGGGGTGGCTCGGTTTAGGGGTACATAGGTAGTTTATGGGTGTTAGTGTACTTTGTAGCACAGTAGTTAGGAGCTTTATGTTCCCGCGTTAGCCCATAAAGCTCTTAACTACTGACTTTTTTTGGCGGTAGGAGTCTTGTCGGTAGAGGGTGTACCGCTCACTTCTTCCAAGACTCCAAATACCAGCGTTAGGCAAATCCCATAGAAAAGATAGGATACGCAATTGACGTAAGGGGATCTGCGGTAGCCTGGAGCCGCGGAAAGGAAGTGAGCGGGAGACCCTTTCCTGGCTGACCCTAAATACCAGCGGGCGGTAAAAAGCAGCATTAGGACCCCTTAACGCTGTTTTTGACGGCTAACGCGAACTCTAAATCTAGCTGTTAGGGTTTATTTTATCGGTAAGTATTTACTTTTAAATAGGATTAATTTATTTAATTGTAGTAAATTAATTTTGTTTAATTTAAATTATATTTAAGTTAGGGGGGTTAGACTTAGGGTTAGACTTAGGTTTAGGTGTTAATAAATTTATTATAGTAGCGGCGACGTTGGTGTCGGCAGATTAGGGGTTAATAAATGTAGATAGGTGTCAGCGATGTTAGGGCCGGCAGATTAGGGGTTAATAAAATTTAACTAGTGTTTGCGAGTCGGGAGTACGGCGGTTTAGGGGTTAATACATTTAATAAAGTGGCGGTGATGTCCGGTAGGAAGATTAGGGGTTAAATAATTTTATTATAGGGTTTGCGATGTGGGGGGGGGGGGCTCGGTTTAGGGGTTAATAGGTAGTTTATGGGTGTTAGTGTACTTTGTAGCACTTTAGTTAAGAGCTTTATGTTCCGGCGTTAGCCCATAAAACTCTTAACTACTGACTTTTAAATGCGGTAGGAGTCATGGAGGTAGAGGCTGTACCGCTTACTTCTTCCAAGACTTGTAATACCAGCGTTAGGCAAATCCCATTAAAAAGATAGGATACGCAATTGACGTAAGGGGATTTGCAGTATGCTCGAGTCGCGGAAGAAAAGTGAGCGGTACACCTGTACCTGCCAGACTCGTAATACCAAGCAGCGTTAAAAAGCAGCGTTGAGACCTCTCAACACTGCTTTTTAAGGCTAACGCCAAACTCGTGATCTAGCCATATGCATTTAAATACAGTGGCCAAGATTACAAATGGAGCACAGCAAAGAATGTATTATCTTTGGTGGAACCTCGTGCAAAGAATAATGTACTACCTGGTATTATAGCTCAAGGTAAATTAGTTTTACCAGATAATGTTAACAAGTCCGATTTTTTTAGCGTGCTCTATAATTGCAATTAATAGCACACCCTGCTACACTATCATCTCTCAGATTACAAATGGTGAGTTATGTGTTGTGCACTGAAAATGTAGAGACCTGAAGTAAAGTACAACAAAACACATGTATAATATATTAAAATGAAATAGTTTACACACATATACATATTAAATGAATAAATCTGTTTTTATTAAATAATGTTTCTGCATTGATTTAATACAACACACACATATTCATATACACAAACAAGTCCACACACACACATATATATATTTATATATATATATACACATACAGTGTGTGTGTGTGTGTGTGTACATGCACAGACACACACACCTTTAAGCACTTCCCAGTTACACCTTGTCATATACCACAATATATACAGTATTGTGCAAAAGTTTTATGGCTACATTACAAGTGGTGTGCAATTACATTTTACGTTCATCTGGTTAGCGTGACTAAAACCCTCACATAAACGGTAGTGCGCTTAAAAAAGTTGCACTAAAGACATCATAAACACATTTTAAAATACAGTTACACTCATATAGACACTATCTGATAATAATTATTCATATAAGTACTTAAAAAAAGTTATAAGGGTTAAAGGTATATGGTATATATAACAACATTTTTCACTGCAAAGGGCTATAATGTATATATACATATCTAAATATATGTGTGTGTGTGCATGTGTATTTATGTATTTGTGTTTTACTGTATATTTGCTGAAAATATTTCACATTCCAATGTTCTTGACATACAGGATAATGTATTCTTTATTGTACATTTATATCTGCATATACCTACACATGTATATCTATTGCTATCAGAGATGTAACTAGAAACCTCAGGGCCCGGTGCAAAAATCCATGAAGGGCCCCGCCCCACAAAAAAGTGATTTTGATACATTTAATTTTTCCTTCTTTTTTTTTCTAACATGTAACACAGTAAAAAAATCTGTTAAGTAAAACTTCTTTCCTGTGATTGTTATTTATACAACTAAACAACAATCTTATAGACCAAATCATGGATTGTGCACCTTTTTAGGATTGTTTTTTTCTGAAGGAGGACAACTCTTTGAGGCCTATATAACAACAGTTTTGCGGACCTGATCCAACAGTGCGGATCAGGTCCGCAAGACCTCGCTGAATGCGGAGAGCAATACGCTCTCCGTATTCAGCATTGCACCAGCAGCTCACAAGAGTTGCTGGTGTAACGCCGCCCCCTGCAGACTCGCGGCCAACGGGCCGCCAGCAGGGAGGTGTCAATCAACCCGATCATACTCGATCTGGTTGTATTGTGGCGATTCCTGTCTGCCTGCTCAGAGCAGGTGGGCAGGGTTATGGAGCAGCGGTCTTTAGACCGCTGCTTCATAACTGCTGTTTCTGGCGAGTCTGAAGACTCATCATAAAAACAGGGGAGCTTGATAAATGGGCCTCTTTGTGTCAAATGCTCTCCAGTGGTCTTAGTTCTCTTGATTTACTTATTTCAGGAGTGTTTGTTGGCTTTCAAAAATCGAATGCCGTTTGTGTCACTGGAGAGACCTCTTCAGTGGTTATTAAAAGGCCGGTGTTTCTTGTAGCACACCCGCTCACTCTGATCCACGTTCCTTGTGACACCTTGTGTCCTATGTTTTTATTAGTCTATTATGATGCTGCTTATCTTTTATAGAATTATAAAGAAGGAACAATATAACAATACCAAGTGAGTTTCTTAATATTAACTGATTATTTCCAGACACAATTGCACTTTGTACTTTATTATCTTGCACAGATATGATCTTTATATTTTCCAAAGATGAAACAAGAGGATACTTGTTTTCAGCCAAGATAAATAAACAACATGGCTGTGAAATTAAATTTTTTACAGTATACGGATTAGTGTACTGGACATGGGTCAGTTATGAATGTTTGTGTTTAGGTGATAGGAGAGAAAGGTAGCTGTTAGGGTTTATTGTACTAGGCATGAGACACATTGATGGATATTTGTGTTTAGGTAAGGTAGGAGGCGGTTAGGGTTTATTGTGCTGGGCATGAGACACAGTTATGGATATTTGTGTTTAGGTAAAATAGGAGGTGGCTAGGGTTTATTGTACTGGGCAGGAGACACAGTTATGGATATTTGTGTTTGGGTGATAGGTGAGGTAGGAGGCGGCTAGGGTTTATTGTACTGGGCGTGAGACACAGATATGGATGTTTGGGTAATAGGTGAGGTAGGAGGCGGCTAGGGTTTATTGTACTGGGCATGAGACAGTTATGTATATACTTCCTCCTACATTAAGGTATATACAGCTCCCTTGTCACAGATACAGAGGATACATAATGTAGCTGCTCCATACAGCATATTTGTGACACACACAGCTGAGGAGCGGGCAGAGATTGCAGAGAAAGTTTACAACAATGAATGTCCAACATTTACTGTTCCAGACACCCAGCTGCTTCCCTCCTTCCCCCCCTCCACTCCAAGTGTTAAATGTGTCAGAGGAGCTGTATGGAGCTTGCTGTGTACACATAGCAAGCTCCATACAGCTCATCTGTCACATTTAACACCGGTAGTGGAGGACAGCAAGCTCCATATAGCAACGGGAGTGCAGGGGGGAGGAAGGAAGCAGCAGGGTTTTTGAAACAGAGTTTTGGACTGCCGTTGTTGTAAACTTTGCAGAGCAAGCTCTGCCTACTCATACAGTTATGTTATGTCGATTGAGAAGCAGAAAACAGGAGCAAGGCGGTCACACACCCTGAATCTCTGGGACATTTGGCAATTATGTGCTTCTACAGGCATCACTATACCTTCTCGAATCCTGGTGTTTCTGGTCTCTTACTCCTCCTACCGTGCCCCCGTTTCCTTTGCTCAAGCATGGTGGAGTAGGACCGGAAGCGCTAATAGCGGCTCCTCCCAACATTAATACACAAGGAAAGAGGTGCGTCTGTGATGGGAAAGGGCAACGCCATATAATGTCACATGATTTGCAACAGATTGCACCATATTTGTTAAGGGCATTTGATACTGGAGGCTCGTATCGTATTTATAGTGCAGCGAATGAGTTAGCTAATATGGGCTCACGGACAACAAAGTGCTGTGAATTGCATTATTTTCTATTTCATACAGATGATTTATTGTTTGTACCTTTAGGAGCAGGGCCGTTGCATCTGCTGGCCAGCGGGCCCCCCCAGAGTGGCGGACATCCAGGCCCGGTCGCGGCTGTGATCATTGCGACCATGGAAGTTCTGCCCCTGTATAGATATATAGGTATATATATCTATTTTACATTAACATTATTTTATATATATATAATTATATATATATATATAATTATATATATATAATTATATATATATATATATATATATATATATATATATATATATATATACACACAGTATTTCACAAAAGTGAGTACACCCCTCACTTTTTTGTAAATATTTATTATATCTTTTCATGTGACAACACTGAAGAAATGACACTTTGCTACAATGTAAATTAGTGAGTGTACACCCTGTATAACAGTGTAAATTTGCTGTCCCCTCAAAATAACTCAACACACAGCCATTAATGTCTAAACTGTTGGCAATAAAAGTGAGTACACCCCTAAGTGGAAATGTCCAAATTGGGCCCAATTAGCCATTTTCCTTCCCCGGTGTCATGTGACTCGTTAGTGTTACAAGGTCTCAAGTGTAAATAGGGAGCAGGTGTGTTAAATTTGGTGTTATCACTCTCACACTCTCTCATACTGGTCACTAGAAATTCAACATGGCACCTCATGGCAAAGAACTCTTTGAGGATCTGAAAAAAATAATTGTTGCTCTACATAAAGATGACCTAGGCTATAAGAAGATCGCCAAGACCCTGAAACTGAGCTGCAGCATGGTGGGCAACAGCGGTTTCACAGGACAGGTTCCACTCAAAACAGGCCTTGCCATGGTCAACTAAAGAAGTTGAGTGCATGTGCTCAGCGTCATATCCAGAGGTTGTCTTTGGGAAATAGATGTATGAGTGCTGCCAGCATTGCTACAGAGGTTGAAGGGGTGGGGGTCAGCCTGTCAATGCTCAGATCATACGCCGCACACTGCTTCAAATTGGTCTGCATGGCTGTCATCCCAGTAGGAAGCCTCTTCTAAAGATGATGCACAAAGCCCGCAAACAGTTTGCTGAAGACAAGCAGACTAAGGACATGGATTACTGGAACCATGTCCTGTTGTCCGATCAGACCAATATAAACTTATTTGGTTCAGATGGTGTCAAGCATGTATGGCGGCAACCAGGTGAGGAGAACAAAGACACGTGTGTCTTGCCTACAGTCCAGCATGGTGGTGGGAGTGTCATGGTCTGGGCCTACATGAGTGCTGCTGGCACTGGGGAGCTACAGTTCATTGAGGGAACCATGAATGCCAACATGTACTGTGACATACTCAAGCAGAGCAGGGCAGTATTCCAACATGATAACGACCCCAAACACACCTCCAAGGCGACAACTGCCTTGCTAAAGAAGCTGAGGGTAAAGGTGATGGACTGGCCAAGCATGTTTCCAGACCTAAACCCTATTGAGCATCTGTGGGGCATCCTCAAACGGAAGGTGGGGGAGAGCAAGGTCTCTAACATCTACCAGCGTAATGTCGTCATGGAGGAGTGGAAGAGGACTCCAGTGACAACCTGTGAAGCTCTGGTGAACTCCATGCCCAAGAGGGTTAAGGCAGTGCTTGAAAATAATGGTGGCCACACAAAATATTGACACTTTGGGCCCAATTTGGACATTTCCACTTAGGGGTGTATTCACTTTTGTTGCCAACGTTTTAGACATTAATGGCTGTGTGTTGAGTTATTTTGAGGGGACATCAAATTGATACTGTTATAAAGGCTGTACACTTACTACTTTACATTGTAGCAAAGTGTAATTTCTTCAGTGTTGTCACATGAAACAATATAATAAAATATTTACAATGTGAGGGATGTACTCACTTTTGTGAGATACTGTATATATATATATATATATAGTTTTGGGATCCAAGCACTCACTGTAAGTGTGTATTGACTTCAAGGAAAGAAGAGGCACTCACAGGTCTTAGGTTTGGTCCTCACAGGGACCTTTGTCAAGACTGTTTCTCAATATGAGAGTGTATGCTATGTTCAGCTGTGAGCATACACTCTCATATTAATATTAAGAACTGTGAGTGCCTCTTCTTTCCTTGAAGTTTTTATATATATATATATATATATATATATATATATATATATATATACTGTATATATATATATATATATATATATATATATATATATATACATACATACACGGAGTGCAGAATTATTAGGCAAGTTGTATTTTTGAGGATTAATTTTATTATT
>NC_069502.1:404027224-404032224 GCF_027579735.1 Bombina bombina
ATTCACACCAATAAAGATATTTATGCCATATCTTATGGTAAATTTTCCTGGTAACAGGCTTTCGTGCCTGTATTAAGGTATCAATGACTGACTCGGAGAAGCCACGCTTTGATAAAATCAAGCGTTCAATCTCCAGGCAGTCAGTCTCAGAGAAATTAGATTTGGATGGTTGAAAGGACCCTGACGTAGAAGGTCCTGTCTCAGAGGCAGAGTCCATGGTGGAAAGGATGACATGTCCACCAGATCTGCATACCAGGTCCTGCGTGGCCACACAGGCGCTATCAAAATCACTGATGCTCTCTCCTGCTTGACCTTGGCAATCAGTCGAGGGAGCAGAGGAAACGGTGGAAACACATAAGCCAGGTTGAAAGACCAGGGCGCTGCTAGAGCATCTATCAGCGTCGCCTTGGGATCCCTGGACCTGGATCCGTAACAAGGAAGCTTGGCGTTCTGGCGAGACGCCATGAGATCCAGTTCTGGTTTGCCCCAACGATGAATCAATTGGGCAAACACCTCCGGATGGAGTTCCCACTCTCCCGGATGAAAAGTCTGACGACTTAGAAAATCCGCCTCCCAGTTCTCTACACCTGGGATATGGATAGCTGATAGGTGGCAAGAGTGAATCTCTGCCCAGCGAATTATCTTTGAGACTTCTAACATCGCTAGGGAACTTCTTGTTCCCCCTTGATGATTGATGTAAGCCACAGTCGTGATGTTGTCCGACTGAAATCTGATGTACCTCAGAGTTGCTAACTGAGGCCAAGCCCGAAGAGCATTGAATATCGCTCTCAGTTCCAGAATATTTATTGGAAGGAGTGTCTCCTCCTGAGTCCACGATCCCTGAGCCTTCAGGGAGTTCCAGACTGCACCCCAACCTAGAAGGCTGGCATCTGTTGTTACAATTGTCCAATCTGGCCTGCGAAAGGTCATACCTTTGGACAGATGGACCCGAGATAGCCACCAGAGAAGAGAATCCCTGGTCTCTTGATCCAGATTTAGTAGAGGGGACAAATCTGTGTAATCCCCGTTCCACTGACTGAGCATGCATAGTTGCAGCGGTCTGAGATGTAAGCGTGCAAACGGCACTATGTCCATTGCCGCTACCATTAAGCCGATTACTTCCATACACTGAGCCACCGAAGGGCGCGGAATGGAATGAAGAACACGGCAGGAATTTAGAAGCTTTGATAACCTGGACTCCGTCAGGTAAATTTTCATTTCTACAGAGTCTATCAGAGTCCCTAGGAAGGAAACTCTTGTGAGTGGGGATAGAGAACTCTTTTCCTCGTTCACTTTCCACCCATGCGACCTCAGAAATGCCAGTACTATGTCCGTATGAGCCTTGGCAATTTGGAAGTTTGACGTCTGTATCAGGATGTCGTCTAAATAAGGGGCCACTGCTATGCCCCGCGGCCTTAGGACCGCCAGAAGCGACCCTAGAACCTTCGTAAAGATTCTTGGGGCTGTAGCTAATCCAAAGGGAAGAGCTACAAACTGGTAATGCCTGTCTAGAAAGGCAAACCTGAGAAACCGATGATGTGAATGTGAAGATAAGCATCCTTTAGATCCACTGTAGTCATATATTGACCCTCCTGGATCATAGGTAGGATGGTACGAATAGTTTCCATCTTGAATGATGGAACTCTGAGGAATTTGTTTAAGATCTTTAGATCCAAAATTGGTCTGAAGGTTCCCTCTTTTTTGTGAACCACAAACAGATTTGAGTAAAAACCCTGTCCCTGTTCCTCCTTTGGAACTGGATGGATCACTCCCATAACTAGGAGGTCTCGTACACAGTGTAAGAATGCCTCTCTCTTTATCTGGTTTGCAGATAATTGTGAAAGGTGAAATCTCCCTTTTGGGGGGGAAGCTTTGAAATCCAGAAGATATCCCTGGGATATAATTTCCAGCGCCCAGGGATCCTGGACATCTCTTGCCCACGCCTGGGCAAAGAGTGAAAGTCTGCCCCCTACTAGATCCGTTACTGGATAGGGGGCCGTTCCTTCATGCTGTCTTAGAGGCAGCAGCAGGCTTTTTGGCCTGCTTACCTTTGTTCCAGGTCTGGTTTGGTCTCCAGACCGTCTTGGACTGAGCAAAAGTTCCCTCTTGTTTTGCATTAGAGGAAGTTGATGCCGCACCTGCCTTGAAGTTTCGAAAGGCACGAAAATTAGACTGTTTGGCCCTTGATTTGGACCTGTCCTGAGGAAGGGCATGACCTTTTCCTCCAGTGATATCAGAAATGATCTCCTTCAAACCAGGCCCGAATAGGGTCTGCCCCTTGAAGGGAATGTTAAGTAGCTTAGATTATCGTCACGTCTGCTGACCATGATTTAAGCCATAGTGCCCTGCGCGCCTGTATAGCAAAACCAGAATTCTTAGCCGTTAGTTTAGTCAAATGAACAATGGCATCAGAAACAAAAGAGTTGGTCTAGCTTAAGTGCCCTAAACTTGCCAAGTATGTCATCCAATGGAGTCGCTACCTGTAAAGCCTCTTCCAGAGACTCAAACCAGAACGCCGCAGCAGCAGTGACAGGAGCAATGCATGCAAGGGGCTGTAGGATAAAACCTTGTTGAATAAACATTTTCTTAAGGTAACCTTCTAATTTCTTATCCATTGGATCTATAAAAGCACAACTGTCCTCGACAGGGATAGTAGTACGCTTTGCTAGAGTAGAAACTGCTCCCTCCACCTTAGGGACTGTCTGCCATAAGTCCCGTGTGGTGGCGTCTATTAGAAAAAAATTTCTAAAAATAGGAAGGGGAGAGAACGGCACACCTGGTCTATCCCATTCCTTAGTAATAATTTCTGTAAACCTTTTAGGTATTGGAAAAACATCAGTACACACCGGCACTGCATAGTATTTATCCAGTCTACACAATTTCTCTGGCACTGCAATTGTTTCACAGTCATTCAGAGCAGCTAAAACCTCTTTGAGCAGCACGCGGAGGTGTTCAAGCTTAAATTTAAATGTAGAAATATCCGAATCAGGTATCCTACCTGAGTCAGAAACATCACCCATAGACTGAAGCTCTCCTTCCTCAGCTTCTGCATATTGTGAGGCAGTATCAGACATGGTTCTTAAAGCGTCAGTATGCTCTGCATTTCTTCTAACCCTCTAAATTCAGGTAGTCTGGCTAATACCGCTGACAGTGTATTATCCATGACTGCCGCCATGTCTTGTAAAGTAATCGCTATGGGCGCCCTAGATGTACTTGGCGCCACTTGAGCGTGAGTCCCTTGAGCGGGAGTCAAAGGATCTGACACGTGGGGAGAGTTAGTCGGCATAACTTCCCCCTCGTCAGATTTCTCTGGTGATAAATTTTTTAAAGACAGAATATGATCTTGCTTAAAGTGAAATCAGTACATTTGGTACACATTCTAAGAGGGGGTTCCACCATGGCTTTTAAACATAATGAACAAAGAGTTTCCTCTATGTCAGACATGTTTACACAGACTAGCAATGAGACCAGCAAGCTTGGAAAACACTTTAAATCAAGTTAACAAGCAAATATAAAAAACGGTACTGTGCCTTTAAGAGAAACAAATTTTGTCAGAATTTGAAAAACAGTGAAAAAAGGCAGTTACACAAACGAAATTTTTACAGTGTGCATAATAAGCTAACAGAGCATTGCACCCACTTGCAAATGGATGATTGACCCCTTAGTTCAAAAAAACGGATCAAAAAACGTTTTTTAACAGTCACAACAAACTGCCACAGCTCTGCTGTGGCCCTACCTTCCCCAATAAACGACTTTGGAAAGCCTTTGAGCCCTTTAGAGATGTCCTATAGCATTCAGGGGACTTCTGAGGAAAGCTGGATGTCTCAGTCTGTAATTTTAACTGCGCAAAAAACGCTAAAATAGGCGCCTCCCACTCATACTACAACAGTGGAAAGCCTCAGGAAACTGTTTCTAGGCAAAATTTAAGCCAGCCATGTGGAAAAAACTAGGCCTCAATAAAGTTTTATCACCAAAGCATATATAAAAACGATTAAACATGCCAGCAAACATTTTATATTGCAATTTTATAAGGGTATTACCCCTGAGAGTAAGCATGATAAAAGCTCTGCCTACTCATACAGTTATGTTATGTCGATTGAGAAGCAGAAAACAGGAGCAAGGCGGTCACACACCCTGAATCTCTGGGACATTTGGCAATTATGTGCTTCTACAGGCATCACTATACCTTCTCGAATCCTGGTGTTTCTGGTCTCTTACTCCTCCTACCGTGCCCCCGTTTCCTTTGCTCAAGCATGGTGGAGTAGGACCGGAAGCGCTAATAGCGGCTCCTCCCAACATTAATACACAAGGAAAGAGGTGCGTCTGTGATGGGAAAGGGCAACGCCATATAATGTCACATGATTTGCAACAGATTGCACCATATTTGTTAAGGGCATTTGATACTGGAGGCTCGTATCGTATTTATAGTGCAGCGAATGAGTTAGCTAATATGGGCTCACGGACAACAAAGTGCTGTGAATTGCATTATTTTCTATTTCATACAGATGATTTATTGTTTGTACCTTTAGGAGCAGGGCCGTTGCATCTGCTGGCCAGCGGGCCCCCCCAGAGTGGCAGACATCCAGGCCCGGTCGCGGCTGTGATCATTGCGACCATGGAAGTTCTGCCCCTGTATAGATATATAGGTATATATATATCTATTTTACATTAACATTATTATATATATATAATTATATATATATATATAATTATATATATATAATTATATATATATATATATATATATATATATATATATATATATATATATATATATATATACACACACAGTATTTCACAAAAGTGAGTACACCCCTCACTTTTTTGTAAATATTTATTATATCTTTTCATGTGACAACACTGAAGAAATGACACTTTGCTACAATGTGAATTAGTGAGTGTACACCCTGTATAACAGTGTAAATTTGCTGTCCCCTCAAAATAACTCAACACACAGCCATTAATGTCTAAACTGTTGGCAATAAAAGTGAGTACACCCC
>NC_069502.1:404042224-404049724 GCF_027579735.1 Bombina bombina
TGGAAGGAGTGTCTCCTCCTGAGTCCACGATCCCTGAGCCTTCAGGGAGTTCCAGACTGCACCCCAACCTAGAAGGCTGGCATCTGTTGTTACAATTGTCCAATCTGGCCTGCGAAAGGTCATACCTTTGGACAGATGGACCCGAGATAGCCACCAGAGAAGAGAATCCCTGGTCTCTTGATCCAGATTTAGTAGAGGGGACAAATCTGTGTAATCCCCGTTCCACTGACTGAGCATGCATAGTTGCAGCGGTCTGAGATGTAAGCGTGCAAACGGCACTATGTCCATTGCCGCTACCATTAAGCCGATTACTTCCATACACTGAGCCACCGAAGGGCGCGGAATGGAATGAAGAACACGGCAGGAATTTAGAAGCTTTGATAACCTGGACTCCGTCAGGTAAATTTTCATTTCTACAGAGTCTATCAGAGTCCCTAGGAAGGAAACTCTTGTGAGTGGGGATAGAGAACTCTTTTCCTCGTTCACTTTCCACCCATGCGACCTCAGAAATGCCAGTACTATGTCCGTATGAGCCTTGGCAATTTGGAAGTTTGACGTCTGTATCAGGATGTCGTCTAAATAAGGGGCCACTGCTATGCCCCGCGGCCTTAGGACCGCCAGAAGCGACCCTAGAACCTTTGTAAAGATTCTTGGGGCTGTAGCTAATCCAAAGGGAAGAGCTACAAACTGGTAATGCCTGTCTAGAAAGGCAAACCTGAGAAACCGATGATGTGAATGTGAAGATAAGCATCCTTTAGATCCACTGTAGTCATATATTGACCCTCCTGGATCATAGGTAGGATGGTACGAATAGTTTCCATCTTGAATGATGGAACTCTGAGGAATTTGTTTAAGATCTTTAGATCCAAAATTGGTCTGAAGGTTCCCTCTTTTTTGTGAACCACAAACAGATTTGAGTAAAAACCCTGTCCCTGTTCCTCCTTTGGAACTGGATGGATCACTCCCATAACTAGGAGGTCTCGTACACAGTGTAAGAATGCCTCTCTCTTTATCTGGTTTGCAGGTAATTGTGAAAGGTGAAATCTCCCTTTTGGGGGGGAAGCTTTGAAATCCAGAAGATATCCCTGGGATATAATTTCCAGCGCCCAGGGATCCTGGACATCTCTTGCCCACGCCTGGGCAAAGAGTGAAAGTCTGCCCCCTACTAGATCCGTTACCGGATAGGGGGCCGTTCCTTCATGCTGTCTTAGAGGCAGCAGCAGGCTTTTTGGCCTGCTTACCTTTGTTCCAGGTCTGGTTTGGTCTCCAGACCGTCTTGGACTGAGCAAAAGTTCCCTCTTGTTTTGCATTAGAGGAAGTTGATGCCGCACCTGCCTTGAAGTTTCGAAAGGCACGAAAATTAGACTGTTTGGCCCTTGATTTGGACCTGTCCTGAGGAAGGGCATGACCTTTTCCTCCAGTGATATCAGAAATGATCTCCTTCAAACCAGGCCCGAATAGGGTCTGCCCCTTGAAGGGAATGTTAAGTAGCTTAGATTATCGTCACGTCTGCTGACCATGATTTAAGCCATAGCGCCCTGCGCGCCTGTATAGCAAAACCAGAATTCTTAGCCGTTAGTTTAGTCAAATGAACAATGGCATCAGAAACAAAAGAGTTGGTCTAGCTTAAGTGCCCTAAACTTGCCAAGTATGTCATCCAATGGAGTCGCTACCTGTAAAGCCTCTTCCAGAGACTCAAACCAGAACGCCGCAGCAGCAGTGACAGGAGCAATGCATGCAAGGGGCTGTAGGATAAAACCTTGTTGAATAAACATTTTCTTAAGGTAACCTTCTAATTTCTTATCCATTGGATCTATAAAAGCACAACTGTCCTCGACAGGGATAGTAGTACGCTTTGCTAGAGTAGAAACTGCTCCCTCCACCTTAGGGACTGTCTGCCATAAGTCCCGTGTGGTGGCGTCTATTAGAAAAAAATTTCTAAAAATAGGAAGGGGAGAGAACGGCACACCTGGTCTATCCCATTCCTTAGTAATAATTTCTGTAAACCTTTTAGGTATTGGAAAAACATCAGTACACACCGGCACTGCATAGTATTTATCCAGTCTACACAATTTCTCTGGCACTGCAATTGTTTCACAGTCATTCAGAGCAGCTAAAACCTCTTTGAGCAGCACGCGGAGGTGTTCAAGCTTAAATTTAAATGTAGAAATATCCGAATCAGGTATCCTACCTGAGTCAGAAACATCACCCATAGACTGAAGCTCTCCTTCCTCAGCTTCTGCATATTGTGAGGCAGTATCAGACATGGTTCTTAAAGCGTCAGTATGCTCTGCATTTCTTCTAACCCTCTAAATTCAGGTAGTCTGGCTAATACCGCTGACAGTGTATTATCCATGACTGCCGCCATGTCTTGTAAAGTAATCGCTATGGGCGCCCTAGATGTACTTGGCGCCACTTGAGCGTGAGTCCCTTGAGCGGGAGTCAAAGGATCTGACACGTGGGGAGAGTTAGTCGGCATAACTTCCCCCTCGTCAGATTTCTCTGGTGATAAATTTTTTAAAGACAGAATATGATCTTGCTTAAAGTGAAATCAGTACATTTGGTACACATTCTAAGAGGGGGTTCCACCATGGCTTTTAAACATAATGAACAAAGAGTTTCCTCTATGTCAGACATGTTTACACAGACTAGCAATGAGACCAGCAAGCTTGGAAAACACTTTAAATCAAGTTAACAAGCAAATATAAAAAACGGTACTGTGCCTTTAAGAGAAACAAATTTTGTCAGAATTTGAAAAACAGTGAAAAAAGGCAGTTACACAAACGAAATTTTTACAGTGTGCATAATAAGCTAACAGAGCATTGCACCCACTTGCAAATGGATGATTGACCCCTTAGTTCAAAAAAACGGATCAAAAAACGTTTTTTAACAGTCACAACAAACTGCCACAGCTCTGCTGTGGCCCTACCTTCCCCAATAAACGACTTTGGAAAGCCTTTGAGCCCTTTAGAGATGTCCTATAGCATTCAGGGGACTTCTGAGGAAAGCTGGATGTCTCAGTCTGTAATTTTAACTGCGCAAAAAACGCTAAAATAGGCGCCTCCCACTCATACTACAACAGTGGAAAACCTCAGGAAACTGTTTCTAGGCAAAATTTAAGCCAGCCATGTGGAAAAAACTAGGCCTCAATAAAGTTTTATCACCAAAGCATATATAAAAACGATTAAACATGCCAGCAAACGTTTTATATTGCAATTTTATAAGGGTATTACCCCTGAGAGTAAGCATGATACCAGTCGCTATTAAATCCCTGTATTCAGGCTTAACTTACATTAATCCGGTATCAGCAGCATTTTCTAGCATTTCCAATTCTAGAAAAAATTGTAACTGCACATACCTCATAGCAGAGTAAACTGCTTGCCATTCTCCCGCTGAAGTTACCTCTCTCCTCAGACATATGTGAGAACAGCAATGGATCTTAGTTACAACCTGCTAAGATCATAGAAAACTCAGGCAGATTCTTCTTCTATTTACTGCCTGGGATAAAATAGTACAACTCTGGTACTATTTAAAATAACAAACTTTTGATTGAAGATAAAAAACAGAATTTATGTTTACCTGATAAATTACTTTCTCCAACGGTGTGTCCGGTCCACGGCGTCATCCTTACTTGTGGGATATTCTCTTCCCCAACAGGAAATGGCAAAGAGCCCAGCAAAGCTGGTCACATGATCCCTCCTAGGCTCCGCCTACCCCAGTCATTCGACCGACGTACAGGAGGAAATATGCATAGGAGAAACCATATGATACCGTGGTGACTGTAGTTAGAAAAAATAATTCAACAGACCTGATTAAAAAAACCAGGGCGGGCCGTGGACCGGACACACCGTTGGAGAAAGTAATTTATCAGGTAAACATAAATTCTGTTTTCTCCAACATAGGTGTGTCCGGTCCACGGCGTCATCCTTACTTGTGGGAACCAATACCAAAGCTTTAGGACACGGATGAAGGGAGGGAGCAAATCAGGTCACCTAAATGGAAGGCACCACGGCTTGCAAAACCCTTCTCCCAAAAATAGCCTCCGAAGAAGCAAAAGTATCAAATTTGTAAAATTTGGCAAAAGTGTGCAGTGAAGACCAAGTCGCTGCCTTACATATCTGATCAACAGAAGCCTCGTTCTTGAAGGCCCATGTGGAAGCCACAGCCCTAGTGGAATGAGCTGTGATTCTTTCAGGAGGCTGCCGTCCGGCAGTCTCATAAGCCAATCGGATAATGCTTTTAAGCCAAAAAGAAAGAGAGGTAGAAGTTGCTTTTTGACCTCTCCTTTTACCAGAATAAACAACAAACAAAGAAGATGTTTGTCTGAAATCTTTAGTGGCCTCTAAATAGAATTTTAGAGCACGGACTACGTCCAAATTGTGTAACAAACGTTCCTTCTTTGAAACTGGATTCGGACACAAAGAAGGTACAACTATCTCCTGGTTAATATTCTTGTTGGAAACAACTTTCGGAAGAAAACCAGGCTTAGTACGCAAAACCACCTTATCTGCATGGAACACCAGATAGGGCGGAGAACACTGCAGAGCAGATAACTCAGAAACTCTTCTAGCAGAAGAAATTGCAACCAAAAACAAAACTTTCCAAGATAATAACTTAATATCTACGGAATGTAAGGGTTCAAACGGAACCCCTTGAAGAACTGAAAGAACTAGATTAAGACTCCAGGGAGGAGTCAAAGGTCTGTAAACAGGCTTGATTCTAACCAGAGTCTGAACAAACGCTTGAACGTCTGGCACCGCTGCCAGCCTTTTGTGAAGTAAAACAGATAATGCAGAGATCTGTCCCTTCAGAGAAGTTGCAGATAATCATTTCTCCAAACCTTCTTGTAGAAAGGATAGAATCTTAGGAATTTTTATCTTGTTCCATGGGAATCCTTTAGATTCACACCAACAGATATATTTTTTCCATATCTTATGGTAAATTTTTCTAGTTACAGGCTTTCTAGCCTGAATCAGAGTATCTATTACAGAATCTGAAAACCCACGCTTTGATAAAATCAAGCGTTCAATCTCCAAGCAGTCAGTTGGAGGGAAACCAGATTCGGATGTTCGAATGGACCTTGAACAAGAAGGTCCTGTCTCAAAGGTAGCTTCCATGGTGGAGCCGATGACATATACACCAGGTCTGCATACCAAGTCCTGCGTGGCCACGCAGGAGCTATCAAGATCACCGAAGCCCTCTCCTGATTGATCCTGGCTACCAGCCTGGGAATGAGAGGAAACGGTGGGAATACATAAGCTAGGTTGAAGGTCCAAGGTGCTACTAGTGCATCTACTAGAGTCGACTTGGGATCCCTGGATCTGGACCCGTAACAAGGAACTTTGAAGTTCTGACGAGAGGCCATCAGATCCATGTCTGGAATGCCCCATAATCGAGTTATTTGGGCAAAGATTTCCGGATGGAGTTCCCACTCCCCCGGATGGAATGTCTGACGACTCAGAAAATCCGCTTCCCAATTTTCCACTCCTGGGATGTGGATTGCAGACAAGTGGCAGGAGTGATCCTCCGCCCATTGAATTATCTTGGTCACTTCCTCCATCGCCAGGGAACTCCTTGTTCCCCCCTGATGGTTGATATATGCAACTGTCGTCATGTTGTCTGATTGAAACCTTATGAATTTGGCCTTTGCTAGATGAGGCCAAGCTTTGAGAGCATTGAATATCGCTCTCAGTTCCAGAATGTTTATCGGGAGAAGAGATTCTTCCCGAGACCATAGACCCTGAGCTTTCAGGGGTTCCCAGACCGCGCCCCAGCCCACCAGACTGGCGTCGGTCGTGACAATGACCCACTCTGGTCTGCGGAAGCTCATTCCCTGTGACAGGTTGTCCAGGATCAGCCACCAACGGAGTGAATCTCTGGTCCTTTGATCTACTTGAATCGTCGGAGACAAGTCTGTATAATCCCCATTCCACTGTCTGAGCATGCACAGTTGTAATGGTCTTAGATGAATTCGTGCAAAAGGAACTATGTCCATTGCTGCAACCATCAATCCTATTACTTCCATGCACTGCGCTATGGAAGGACGAAGAACAGAATGAAGTACTTGACAAGAGCTTAGAAGTTTTGATTTTCTGACCTCTGTCAGAAAAATCCTCATTTCTAAGGAGTCTATTATTGTTCCCAAGAAGGGAACTCTTGTTGACGGGGAAAGAGAACTTTTTTCTATGTTCACTTTCCATCCGTGAGATCTGAGAAAGGCTAGGACGATGTCCGTATGAGCCTTTGCTTTTGACAGAGACGACGCTTGAATCAGGATGTCGTCCAAGTACGGTACTACTGCAATGCCCCTTGGTCTTAGAACCGCTAGAAGGGACCCTATTACCTTTGTGAAAATTCTCGGAGCAGTGGCTAATCCGAATGGAAGTGCCACAAACTGGTAATGCTTGTCCAGAAAAGCGAACCTTAGGAACTGATGATGTTCCTTGTGGATAGGAATATGTAGGTATGCATCCTTTAAATCCACCGTGGTCATAAATTGACCTTCCTGGATGGTAGGAAGGATCGTTCGAATGGTTTCCATTTTGAACGATGGAACCCTGAGAAATTTGTTTAGGATCTTGAGATCTAAAATTGGTCTGAATGTTCCCTCTTTTTTGGGAACTATGAACAGGTTGGAGTAAAACCCCATCCCTTGTTCTCCTATTGGAACTGGATGAATTATTCCCATCTTTAACAGGTCTTCTACACAATGTAAGAATGCCTGTCTTTTTATTTGGTTTGAAGATAATTGAGACCTGTGGAACCTTCCCCTTGGGGGTAGTTCCTTGAATTCCAGGAGATAACCTTGAGAAACTATCTCTAGTGCCCAAGGATCCTAAACATCTCTTGCCCAGGCCTGAGCAAAGAGAGAAAGTCTGCCCCCCACCAGATCCGGTCCCGGATCGAGGGCCATCCCTTCATGCTGTTTTGGTAGCAGTGGCAGGCTTCTTGGCCTGCTTACCCTTGTTCCAGCCTTGCATCGGTCTCCAGGCTGGTTTGGGTTGAGAAGTATTACACTCTTGCTTAGAGGATGTAGAAGTAGAGGCTGGTCCGTTTCTGCGAAAGGGACGAAAATTAGGCTTATTTTTAGCCTTAAAAGACCTATCCTGAGGAAGGGCGTGGCCCTTTCCCCCGGTGATGTCTGAAATAATCTCTTTCAAATCAGGACCAAACAGTGTTTTACCCTTGAAAGGGATGTTAAGCAATTTTGTCTTGGAAGACACATCCGCTGACCAAGACTTTAGCCAAAGCGCTCTGCGCGCCACGATAGCAAACCCTGAATTTTTCGCCGCTAATCTAGCTAATTGCAAAGCGGCATCTAGAATAAAAGAGTTAGCCAATGTAAGTGCTTGAACTCTGTCCATAACCTCCTCATACGAAGATTCTTTATTGAGCGACTTTTCTAGTTCTTCGAACCAGAAACACGCTGCCGTAGTGACAGGAACAATGCATGAAATTGGTTGTAGAAGGTAACCTTGCTGAACAAACATCTTTTTAAGC
>NC_069502.1:404662224-404742224 GCF_027579735.1 Bombina bombina
GGACAATATCCTAGGAATCCTAACCTTACTCCATGAGTAACTCTTGGATTTGCACCAATATAAATCTTTACGCCATATCTTATGGTAAATTTTTCTGGTAACAGGCTTCCTAGCCTGTATTAAGGTATCAATAACCGACTCCGAGAAGCCACGCTTTGATAGAATCAAGCGTTCAATCTCCATGCAGTCAGCCTCAGAGAAATTAGATTTGGATGGTTGAAAGGACCCTGAATTAGAAGGTCCTGTCTCAGAGGCAGAGACCACGGTGGACAGGACGACATGTCCACTAGGTCTGCATACCAGGTCCTGCGTGGCCACGCAGGCACTATCAGAATCACCGAAGCTCTCTCCTGTTTGATCTTGGCAATCAAACGAGAAAGCATCGGGAATGGTGGAAACACATAAGCCATGTTGAAGACCCAAGGGGCTGTCAGAGCATCTATCAGCACCGCTCCCGGGTCCCTGGACCTGGATCCGTAACAAGGAAGCTTGGCGTTCTGACGAGACGCCATGAGATCCAGATCTGGTTTGCCCCAACGATGAATCAGTTGAGCAAAGACCTCCGGATGAAGTTCCCACTCCCCCGGATGAAAAGTCTGGCGACTTAGAAAATCCGCCTCCCAGTTCTCCACGCCTGGGATGTAAATCGCTGACAAGTGGCAATAGTGAGACTCTGCCCAGCGAATTATCTTTGAGACTTCCAACATCGCTAGGGAACTTCTGGTTCCCCCTTGATGGTTGATGTAAGCCACAGTCGTGATGTTGTCCGACTGAAATCTGATGAACCTCAGAGTTGCTAACTGAGGCCAAGCTAGGAGAGCATTGAATATTGCTCTTAATTCCAGAATATTTATTGGGAGGAGTTTCTCCTCCTGAGTCCATAATCCCTGAGCTTTCAGGGAGTTCCAGACTGCGCCCCAGCCTAGAAGGCTGGCGTCTGTTGTTACAATCGTCCAATCTGGCCTGCGAAAGGTCATCCCCTTGGACAGATGTGGCAGAGAAAGCCACCATAGAAGAGAATCTCTGGTCTCTTGATCCAGATTTAGTAGGGGGGACAAATCTGAGTAATCCCCGTTCCACTGACTTAGCATGCACAATTGCAGCGGTCTGAGATGCAGGTGCGCAAATGGTACTATGTCCATTGCCGCTACCATTAAGCCGATTACTTCCATGCACTGAGCTACTGACGGGTGTGGAATGGAATGAAGGACACGGCAAGCATTTAGAAGTTTTAATAACCTGGCCTCTGTCAGGTAAATTTTCATCTCTACAGAATCTATAAGAGTCCCTAGAAAGGGAACTCTTGTAAGTGGTAATAGAGAACTCTTTTCCATGTTCACCTTCCACCCATGCTCGGAAATGCCAGAACTATCTCTGTATGAGACTTGGCAGTTTGAAAACTTGACGCTTGTATCAGAATGTCGTCTAGGTACGGAGTCACCGCTATGCCTCGCGGTCTTAGTACCGCCAGAAGCGAGCCCAGAACTTTTGTAAAGATTCTTGGAGCCGTAGCTAATCCGAAGGGAAGAGCTACAAACTGGTAATGCCGGTCTAGGAAAGCAAATCTTAGGTACCGATAATGATCCTTGTGAATCGGTATGTGAAGGTAGGCATCCTTTAAGTCCACTGTGGTCATGTACTGACCCTCTTGGATCATGGGAAGGATGGTTCGAATAGTTTCCATTTTGAATGATGGAACTCTTAGAAATTTGT
Organism: Bombina bombina; assembly: GCF_027579735.1. Lineage (NCBI taxonomy): Eukaryota > Metazoa > Chordata > Amphibia > Anura > Bombinatoridae > Bombina > Bombina bombina. Next base: position 404,663,938 of record NC_069502.1, read on the forward strand.
TTAGGATTTTTAAGTCCAAGATTGGTCTGAAGGTTCCCTCTTTCTTGGGAACCACAAATAGATTTGAATAGAATCCCTGCCCGTGTTCCGTCCGCGGAACTGGGTGGATCACTCCCATTAGTAAGAGGTCTTGTACACAGCGTAGAAACGCCTCTTTCTTTATTTGGTTTGCTGATAACCTTGAAAGATGAAAACTCCCTCGTGGAGGAGAAGTTTTGAAGTCCAGGAGATATCCCTGAGATATGATCTCCAACGCCCAGGGATCCTGGACATCTCTTGCCCAAGCCTGGGCGAAGAGAGAAAGTCTGCCCCCCACTAGATCCGTTTCCGGATAGGGGGCCCTCTCTTCATGCTGTCTTGGGGGCAGCAGCAGGTTTCTTGGCCTGCTTGCCCTTGTTCCAGGACTGGTTAACTTTCCAGCCCTGCCTGTAACGAGCAACAGCTCCTTCCTGTTTTGGAGCGGAGGAAGTTGATGCTGCTCCTGCCTTGAAGTTACGAAAGGCACGAAAATTAGACTGTTTGGCCTTTGATTTGGCCCTGTCCTGAGGTAGAGCATGGCCCTTACCTCCCGTAATGTCAGCTATAATTTCTTTCAAGCCGGGCCCGAATAAGGTCTGCCCTTTGAAAGGAATATTAAGCAATTTAGATTTAGAAGTCACGTCAGCTGACCAGGATTTAAGCCATAGCGCTCTGCGCGCTTGGATGGCGAATCCAGAGTTCTTAGCCGTAAGTTTGGTTAAATGTACGACGGCATCAGAAACAAATGCGTTAGCTAGCTTAAGTGCTTTAAGCTTGTTCATAATTTCATCCAATGGAGCTGTGCGAATGGCCTCTTCCAGAGACTCAAACCAGAATGCCGCCGCAGCAGTGACAGGCGCAATGCATGCAAGGGGCTGTAAGATAAAACCTTGTTGAACAAACATTTTCTTAAGGTAACCCTCCAAATTCTTATCCATTGGATCTGAAAAGGCACAACTATCCTCCACCGGGATAGTGGTACGCTTAGCTAAAGTAGAAACTGCTCCCTCCACCTTAGGGACCGTCTGCCATAAGTCTCGTGTGGTGGCGTCTATAGGAAACATTTTCCTAAATATGGGAGGAGGGGAAAAAGGCACACCAGGTCTATCCCACTCCTTGCTAATAATCTCTGTAAGCCTTTTAGGTATAGGAAACACGTCAGTACACACCGGTACCGCATAGTATCTATCCAACCTACATAATTTTTATGGAATTGCAACCGTGTTACAATCATTCAGAGCCGCTAATACCTCCCCTAGCAATATGCGGAGGTTCTCAAGCTTAAATTTAAAATTAGAAATCTCTGAATCCAGTCTCCCTGGATCAGATCCGTCACCCACAGAATGAAGCTCTCTGTCTTCACGTTCTGCAACTGTGACGCAGTATCTGACATGGCTCTCACCTCATCCGCGCGCTCTGTCCTTAACCCAGAGCTATCGCGCTTGCCTCTTAATTCTGGCAATTTAGATAATACTTCTGTCATAACAGTAGCCATGTCTTGCAAAGTGATTTGTAAGGGCCTCCCTGATGTACTTGGCGCCACAAAATCACGCACCTCCTGAGCGGGAGGCGAAGGTACTGACACGTGAGGAGAGTTAGTCGGCATAACTTCCCCCTCGTTGTCTGGTGATAATTTCTTTACATGTAAAGATTGACTTTTATTTAAAGTAGCATCAATGCAATTAGTACACAAATTTCTATTGGGCTCCACATTGGCCTTTAAACATAGTGAACAAAGAGATTCATCTGTGTCAGACATGTTTAAACAGACTAGCAATGAGACTAGCAAGCTTGGAAATACTTTTCTAAATAAATTTACAAGCAATATAAAAAAACGCTACTGTGCCTTTAAGAAGCACAAAAAGCTGTCACAGTTGAAATAACAATGAACCAAAATAGTTATAGCAACCAATTTTTCACAGTAAATGTATTAAGTTAGCAAAGGATTGCACCCACCAGCAAATGGATGATTAACCCCTTAATACCCAAAAACGGATAACAATTTAATAATTAACGTTTTTCTCACAGTCAAAACACACTGTCACAGGTCTGCTGTGACTGATTACCTCCCTCAAAATGAATTTTGAAGACCCCGGAGCTCTCTAGAGACGATCTGGATCATGGAGGATGAAGTAGACAGATTGTGACTGAATTTTTACTGCGCAAAAAAAGCGCTAAAATAGGCCCCTCCCACTCATATTACAACAGTGGGGAAGCTCAGAAAACGGTTTCTATGCAGAAAACAAAGATGGCCATGTGGTAAAAATCATGCCCCAATAAGTTTTATCACCAAGTACCTCACAAAAAACGATTAACATGCCAGTAAACGTTTTAAACATACATTTGAAAAGTTATGAATTGTTATTAATAAGCCTGCTACCAGTCGCTTTTACTGCAGTTAAGGCTCATACATTATTTCAGTATTAACAGTATTTTCAGAGTCAATTCCATTCCTTAGAAAAATACATTCAGTGTACACACACTCATCAGCCTAATACCAGTCGCTATCACTGCATTTAAGGCTGAACTTACTTTTCATTGGTATCAGCAGTATTTTCTCAGTCAATTCCATTCCTCAGAAAAATAATTACTGCACATACCTCATTTGCAGGGGGGCCCTGCATGCTATTCCCCTTCTCTGAAGTTACCTCACTCCTCAGATGAGAACAGCCAGTGGATCTTAGTTACGGCTGCTAAGATCATAGAAAACGCAGGCAGATTCTTCTTCTAATGCTGTCTGAGAATAAACAGCACACTCCGGTGCCATTTAAAATAAACTTTTGATTGTAGAAATAAACCAAGTTAAAAAACACCACAGACCTCTCACAGCGACCTATCTTTAGTTAGGCTGCAAGAGAATGACTGAATATGACATGTGAGGGGAGGAGCTATATAGCAGCTCTGCTTGGGTGATCCTCTTGCAGCTTCCTGTTAGGAAGAGATATATTACATAAGTAATGGATGACCCGTGGACTGACTACACTTAACAAGAGAAAAAACTTAAATCAAAAAGCAGAAGAATCATACTGAAACAGCTGCCTGAAGAACTTTTCTACCAAAAATTGCTTCTGAAGAAGCAAATACATAAAAACGGTAGAATTTAGTAAATGTATGCAAAGAGGACCAAGTTGTCGCTTTGCAAATCTGATCAACTGAAGCTTCATTCTTAAAAGCCCACGAAGTGGAGAACGATCTAGTAGAATGAGCTGCAATTCTCTGAGGCGGGGCCTGACCCGACTCCAAATAAGCTTGATGAATCAAAAGTTTCAACCAAGAAGCCAAGAAAATAATAGAAGCCTTTCCGACCGTTCCTAGGACCAGAAAATAAAACAAATAGACTGTAAGTCTTCCTGAAATCTTTAGTAGCTTCCACATAATATTTCAAAGCTCTTACCACATCCAAAGAATGTAAGGATCTTTCCAAAGAATTCTTAGGATTAGGACATAAGGAAGAGACAACAATTTCTCTACTAATGTTGTTAGAATTCACAACCTTAGGTAAAAATTGAAAAGAAGTCCACAAAACTGCCTTATCCTGATGAAAAATCAGAAAAGGAGACTCACAAGAAAGAGCAGATAGCTCAGAAACTCTTCTAGCAGAAGAGATAGCCAAAAGGAACAACACTTTCCAAGAAAGTAGTTTAATGTCCAAAGAATGCATAGGCTCAAATGGAGGAGCCTGTAAAGCCTTCAGAACCAAATTAAGACTCCAAGGAGGAGAAATTTATTTAATGACAGGCTTAATACGAACTAAAGCTTGTACAAAACAGTGAATATCAGAAAGTATAGCAATCTTTCTGTCAAATAAAACAGAAAGAGCGGAGATTTGACCTTTCAAGGAACTTGCAGACAAACCCTTATCCAAACCATCCTGAAGGAACTGTAAAATTCTAGGAATTCTAAAAGAATGCCAGTAGAATTTATGAGAAGAACACCATGAAATGTATGTCTTCCAAACTCTATAATAAATCTTTCTAGAGAAAGATTTACAAGCTTGTAACATAGTATTAATCACTGAGTCAGAGAAACCTCTGTGACTTAGAACTAAGCGTTCAATTTCCATACCTTCAAATGTAATGATTTGAGATCCTGATGGAAAAACGAACCTTGAGATAGTAGGTCCGGCCGTAACGGAAGTGGCCAAGGCGGGCAACTGGAAATCCGAACCAGATCCGCATACCAAAACCTGTGTGGCCATGCTGGAGCCACCAGCAACACAAGAGACTGTTCCATGATGATTTTGGAGATCACTCTTAGAAGGAGAATGAGAGGCGGGAAGATGTAAGCAGGATGATAACACCAAGGAAGTGTCAGTGCATTCACTGCTTCCGCCTGAACATCCCTGGACCTGGACAGGTATCTGGGAAGTTTCTTGTTTAGATGAGAGGCAATGAGATCTCTCTCTGGAAGACCCCACATCTGAACAATCTGAGGATGGAGAGACCACTCCCCTTGATGTAAAGTCTGGCGGCTGAGATAATCCGCCTCCCAATTGTCTACACCTGGGATATGCACCTCAGAGATTGGACAGGAGCTGGATTCCGCCCAAGCAAGTATCCGAGATACTTCTTTCATAGCTTGGGGACTGTGAGTCCCACCCTGATGATTGACATAAGCCACAGTTGTGATATTGTCTGTCTGAAAACAAATGAACGGTTCTCTCTTTAGCAGAGGCCAAGACTGAAGAGCCCTGAGAATTGCACGGAGTTCTAAAATATTTATTGGTATTCTCGCCTCTTGAGATTTCCAAACCCCTTGTGCTGTCAGAGATCCCCAAACAGCTCCCCAACCTGAAAGACTTGCATCTGTTGAGATCACAGTCCAGGTTGGCCGAACAAAGGAAGCCCCTTGAACCAAACGATGGTGATCTATCCACCATGTCAGAGATTGTCGTACATTGGGATTCAAGGATATTAATTGTGATATCTTTGTATAATCCCTGCACCATTGATTCAGCATGCAAAGCTGTAGAGGTCTCATGTGAAAACGAGCAAAGGGGATCGCGTCCGATGCTGCAGAGACTGAAGGTGCCGGCATGCTGCGACCAATTTTAAACGTCTCTTGTCTGTTAGAGACAGAGTCATGGACACTGAATCTATCTGGAAGCCTAAAAAGGTGACCCTTGTCTGAGGAATCGAGAAACTTTTTGGTAAATTGATCCTCCAACCATGTTTCCGAAGAAACAACACTAGTTGATTCGTGTGAGATTCTGCAGTATGTAAAGACTGAGCTAGTACCAAGATATCGTCCAAATAAGGAAACACCGCAATACCCTGTTCTCTGATTACAGATAGTAGGGCACCCAGAACCTTTGAAAATATTCTTGGAGCTGTTGCTAGGCCAAATGGAAGAGCAACAAATTGGTAACACTCGTCTAGAAAAGAGAATCTCAGAAACTGATAGTGTTCTGGATGAATCGGAATATGAAGGTATGCATCCTGCAAGTCAATTGTGGACATATAATGTCCTTGCTGAACAAAAGGCAGAATAGTCCTTATAGTCACCATCTTGAAAGTTGGTACGCTTACATAACGATTCAAAATTTTTAGATCCAGAACTGGTCTGAATAAATTTTCTTTCTTTGGTACAATGAATAGGTTTGAATAAAACCCCAAACCTTGTTCCTGAGGAGGAACTGGCATGATTACCCCTGAAGACTCCAGATCTGAAACACACTTCAGAAAAGCTTGAGCTTTTACTGGATTTACAGGGATGCATGAGAGAAAAAAATATTCTCACAGGAGGTCTTATTTTGAATCCTTTTCGATGCCCCTGAGAGACAATGCTCTGAATCCAATGATTTTGGACAGATTTTATCCAAAAATCCTTGAAAAACCTTAATCTGCCCCCTACCAGCTGAGCTGGAATGAGGGCCGCACCTTCATGCGAACTTAGGGGCAGACTTTGGTTTCCTAAATGGCTTTGATTTATTCCAATTAGAGGAAGGCTTCCAACTGGAAGCAGATTCCTTGGGAGGAGGAAAAGGTCCTGAACACAGTGTAAGCGCCTCTCTTTTTATCTGGTCTACAGATAATTTTGAAAGCAGAAACCTGCCCCTGGGAGGAAAGGTCTTGAACTCTAGTTTGTATTCCTGGGACACGATGTCCACCGCCCAGGGATCCTGAACATCCCGAATCCAAGCCTGAGCAAAGAAGGAAAGTCTGCCCCCCACAAGATCCGGTCCCGGATCGGGGGTGGACCCTTCATGCAGACTGAGTCAGCAACAGGCTTCTTAGCTTGCTTCCCCTTGTTCCAAGACTGTTTGGTCCTCCTGGAAGGTTTGGACTGATTTTGCTTGGCAGAGGGAGAGGAAGGCTTACCTTTGAAGCTTCGAAAGGAACAAAAACATAATTTATGTAAGAACTTACCTGATAAATTCATTTCTTTCATATTAGCAAGAGTCCATGAGCTAGTGACGTATGGGATATACATTCCTACCAGGAGGGGCAAAGTTTCCCAAACCTCAAAATGCCTATAAATACACCCCTCACCACACCCACAAATCAGTTTAATGCATAGCCAAGAAGTGGGGTGATAAGAAAAAAGTGCGAAAGCATAAAAAATAAGGAATTGGAATAATTGTGCTTTATACAAAAAAATCATAACCACCACAAAAAGGGTGGGCCTCATGGACTCTTGCTAATATGAAAGAAATGAATTTATCAGGTAAGTTCTTACATAAATTATGTTTTCTTTCATGTAATTAGCAAGAGTCCATGAGCTAGTGACGTATGGGATAATGACTACCCAAGATGTGGATCTTCCACGCAAGAGTCACTAGAGAGGGAGGGATAAAATAAAGACAACCAATTCCGCTGAAAATAATCCACACCCAAAATAAAGTTTAAATCTTATAATGAAAAAAACTGAAATTATAAGCAGAAGAATCAAACTGAAACAGCTGCCTGAAGTACTTTTCTACCAAAAACTGCTTCAGAAGAAGAAAACAAATCAAAATGGTAGAATTTAGTAAAAGTATGCAAAGAAGACCAAGTTGCTGCTTTGCAAATCTGATCAACCGAAGCTTCATTCCTAAACGCCCAGGAAGTAGAAACTGACCTAGTAGAATGAGCTGTAATCCTTTGAGGCGGAGTTTTACCCGACTCAACATAAGCATGATGAATTAAAGATTTCAACCAAGATGCCAAAGAAATGGCAGAGGCCTTCTGACCTTTCCTAGAACCGGAAAAGATAACAAATAGACTAGAAGTCTTTCGGAAATTCTTAGTAGCTTCAACATAATACTTCAAAGCTCTAACTACATCCAAAGAATGCAATGATCGCTCCTTAGAATTCTTAGGATTAGGACATAATGAAGGAACCACAATTTCTCTACTAATGTTGTTAGAATTCACAACCTTAGGTAAAAATTTAAAAGAAGTTCACAACACCGCCTTATCCTGATGAAAAATCAGAAAAGGAGACTCACAAGAAAGAGCAGATAATTCAGAAACTCTTCTAGCAGAAGAGATGGCCAAAAGAAACAAAACTTTCCAAGAAAGTAATTTAATGTCCAGCGAATGCATAGGTTCAAACGGAGGAGCTTGAAGAGCCCCCAGAACCAAATTCAAACTCCAAGGAGGAGAAATTGACTTAATGACAGGTTTTATATGAACCAAAGCTTGTACAAAACAATGAATATCAGGAAGATTAGCAATCTTTCTGTGAAAAAGAACAGAAAGAGCAGAGATTTGTCCTTTCAAGGAACTTGCAGACAAACCTTTATCCAAACCATCCTGAAGAAACTGTAAAATTCTCGGAATTCTAAAAGAATGCCAGGAAAAATGATGAGAAAGACACCAAGAAATGTAAGTCTTCCAGACTCTATAATATATCTTCCTAGATACAGATTTACGAGCCTGTAACATAGTATTAATCACAGAGTTAGAGAAACCTCTTTGACTAAGAATCAAGCGTTCAATCTCCATACCTTTAGATTTAAGGATTTGAGATCCTGATGGAAAAAAGGACCTTGCGACAGAAGGTCTGGTCTTAACGGAAGAGTCCACGGTTGGCAAGAGGCCATCCGGACAAGATCCGCATACCAAAACCTGTGAGGCCATGCTGGAGCCACCAGCAGAACAAACGAGCATTCCTTCAGAATCTTGGAGATTACTCTTGGAAGAAGAACTAGAGGCGGAAAGATATAGGCAGGATGATACTTCCAAGGAAGTGACAATGCATCCACTGCTTCCGCTTGAGGATCCCTGGATCTGGACAGATACCTGGGAAGTTTCTTGTTTAGATGAGAAGCCATCAGATCTATTTCTGGAAGTCCCCATATTTGAACAATCTGAAGAAATACCTCTGGGTGAAGAGACCATTCGCCCGGATGTAACGTTTGGCGACTGAGATAATCCGCTTCCCAATTGTCTATACCTGGGATATGAACCGCAGAAACTAGACAGGAGCTGGATTCCGCCCATACCAGTATTCAAGATACTTCTTTCATAGCCAGAGGACTGTGAGTCCCTCCTTGATGATTGATGTATGCCACAGTTGTGACATTGTCTGTCTGAAAACAAATGAACGATTCTCTATTTAGAAGAGGCCATGACTGAAGAGCTCTGAAAATTGCACGGAGTTCCAAAATATTGATTGGTAATCTCACCTCCTGAGATTCCCAAACCCCTTGTGCTGTCAGAGACCCCCAAACTGCTCCCCAACCTGTCAGAATTGCATCTGTTGAAATTACAGTCCAGGTCGGAAGAACAAAAGAAGCCCCCTGAACTAAACAATGGTGATCTGTCCACCATGTCAGAGAGTGTCGTACAATCGGTTTTAAAGATATTAATTGAGATATCTTTGTGTAATCCCTGCACCACTGGTTCAGCATACAGAGCTGAAGAGGTCGCATGTGAAAACGAGCAAAGGGGATCGCGTCCGATGCAGCAGTCATAAGACCTAGAATTTCCATGCAAAAGGCTACCGAAGGGAATGATTGTGATTGAAGGTTTCGACAAGCTGAGATCAATTTTAGACGTCTCTTGTCTGTCAGAGACAGAGTCATGGACGCTGAATCTATCTGGAAACCTAAAAAGGTTACCCTTGTCTGAGGAATCAATGAACTTTTCGGTAAATTGATCCTCCAACCATGATCTTGAAGAAACAACACAAGTCGATTCGTATGAGATTCTGCTAAATGTGAAGACTGAGCAAGTACCAAGATATCGTCCAAATAAGGAAATACCACAATACCCTGTTCTCTGATTACAGACAGAAGGGCACCGAGAACCTTTGTAAAAATCCTTGGAGCTGTTGCTAGGCCAAACGGCAGAGCCACAAACTGGTAATGCTTGTTTAGGAAAGAGAATCTCAGAAACTGATAGTGATCTGGATGAATCGGAATATGCAGATATGCATCCTGTAAATCTATTGTGGACATATAATGCCCTTGCTGAACAAAAGGCAGGATAGTCCTTATAGTTACCATTTTGAATGTTGGTATCCTTACATAACGATTCAATATTTTTAGATCCAGAACTGGTCTGAAGGAATTCTCCTTCTTTGGTACAATGAAGATATATGAATAAAACCCAAGCCCCTGTTCCAGAACTGGAACTGGCATAATTACTCCAGCCAACTCTAGATCTGAAACACATTTCAGAAATGCTTGAGCCTTCGCTGGATTTACTGGGACACGGGAAAGAAAAAATCTCTTTGCAGGAGGCCTTATCTTGAAGACAATTCTGTACCCTTCTGAAACAATGTTTTGAATCCAAAGATTGTGAATTAAATTGATCCAAATTTCTTTGAAAAATCGTAATCTGCCCCCTACCAGCTGGGCTGGAATGAGGGCCGCACCTTCATGTGGACTTGGGAGCTGGCTTTGGTTTTCTAAAAGGCTTGGATTTATTCCATACTGGAGATGGTTTCCAAACTGATACCGCTCCTGTGGGTGAAGGATCAGGCTTTTGTTCCTTATTGTGACGAAAGCAACGAAAACGATTATTAGACCTAAATTTACCTTTAGATTTTTTATCCTGTGGTAAAAAAGTTCCTTTCCCTCCAGTAACAGTTGAGATAATAGAATCCAACTGAGAACCAAATAATTTATTACCCTGGAAAGAAAGGGAAAGCAAAGTTGACTTAGAAGACATATCAGCATTCCAAGTTTTAAGCCATAAAGCTCTTCTAGCTAAAATAGCTAGAGACATATACCTGACATCAACTCTAATGATATCAAAGATGGCATCACAAATAAAGTTATTAGCATGTTGAAGAAGATTAACAATGCTATGAGAATTATGATCTGTTACTTGTTGCGCTAAAGCTTCTAACCAAAAAGTTGAAGCTGCAGCAACATCTGCTAAAGATATAGCAGGTCTAAGAAGATTACCTGAACATAAGTAAGCTTTTCTTAGAAAGGATTCAATCTTCCTATCTAAAGGATCCTTAAAGGAAGTACTATCTGCCGTAGGAATAGTAGTACGTTTAGCAAGAGTAGAGACAGCCCCATCAACTTTAGGGATTTTGTCCCAAAATTCTAATCTGTCAGATGGCACAGGATATAATTACTTAAAACGTTTAGAAGGAGTAAATGAATTACCCAAATTATTCCATTCCCTGGAGATTACTTCAGAAATAGCATCAGGGACAGGAAAAACTTCTGGAATAACTACAGGAGATTTAAAAACCTTATTTAAACGTTTAGATTTAGTATCAAGAGGACCAGAATCCTCTATTTCTAAAGCAATTAAGACTTCTTTAAGTAAAGAACGAATAAATTCCATTTTGAATAAATATGAAGATTTATCAGCATCAACCTCTGAGACAGAATCCTCTGAACCAGAGGAACCATTATCAGAATCAGAATGATGATGTTCATTTAAAAATTCATCTGAAAAATGAGAAGTTTTAAAAGACCTTTTACGTTTACTAGGAGGAGGAATAACAGACATAGCCTTCTTAATGGATTTAGAAACAAAATCTCTTATGTTAACAGGAACACTCTGAGTATTAGATGTTGACGGAACAGCAACAGGTAATGTAACATTACTAAAGGAAATATCTGCATTAACAAGTTTGTCATGACATTCATTACAAACAACAGCTGGAGGAACAGATACCACAAGTTTACAGCAGATACACTTAACTTTGGTAGATCCAGCAGCAGGCAGCGTTTTTCCAGAAGTATCTTCTGACTCAGTGTCAATCTGGGACATCTCTCAATATGTAATAGAAAAAACAACATATAAAGCAAAATTGATCAAATTCCTTAAATGACAGTTTCAGGAATGGGAAAAAATGCCAGTGAACAAGCTTCTAGCAACCAGAAGCAATAAATAATGAGACTTAAATAATGTGGAGACAATAGTGACGCCCATATTTTTTAGCGCCAAAAAAGACGCCCACATTATTTGGCGCCTAAATGCTTTTGGCGCCAAAAATGACGCCACATCCGGAACGCCGACACTTTTGGTGCAAAAAAACGTCAAAAATGACGCAACTTCCGGCGACACGTATGAAGCCGGAAACAGGAAAAAAAAATTTGCGCCAAAAAAGTCCGCGCCAAGAATGACGCAATAAAATGAAGCATTTTCAGCCCCCGCGAGCCTAACAGCCCACAGGGAAAAAAATCAAATTTTAAGGTAAGAAAAAAATTGATTTATTCATATGCATTATCCCAAATATGGAACTGACTGTCTGAAATAAGGAACGTTGAACATCCTGAGTCAAGGCAAATAAATGTTTGAATACATATATTTAGAACTTTATATAAAAGTGCCCAACCATAGCTTAGAGTGTCACAGAAAATAAGACTTACTTACCCCAGGACACTCATCTACATGTAGTAGAAAGCCAAACCAGTACTGAAACGAGAATCAGTAGAGGTAATGGTATATATAAGAGTATATCGTTGATCTGAAAAGGGAGGTAAGGGAGGTAAGAGATGAATCTCTACGACCGATAACAGAGAATCTATGAAATAGACCCCGTAGAAGGAGATCATTGAATTCAAATAGGCAATACTCTCCTCACATCCCTCTGACATTCACTGCACGCTGAGAGGAAAACCGGGCTCCAACCTGCTGCGGAGCGCATATCAACGTAGAATCTAGCACAAACTTACTTCACCACCTCCAAAGGAGGCAAAGTGTGTAAAACTGATTTGTGGGTGTGGTGAGGGGTGTATTTATAGGCATTTTGAGGTTTGGGAAACTTTGCCCCTCCTGGTAGGAATGTATATCCCATACGTCACTAGCTCATGGACTCTTGCTAATTACATGAAAGAAAATTACTCTGACGTCCCTTTTGTTTATTTCTCTAATCCTGAGGGAGGAAATTGCCCTTTCCCCCCGTAATGTCAGAAATAATTTCAGCCAAGCCCGGCCCAAACAAGGTCTTACCCTTGTAGGGAATCATCAAAAGTTTAGACTTGGACAAAACATCAACAGACCAGGATTTCAACCATAAGGCTCTGCGGGCCAGTACGGCAAAACCAGAAATCTTTGCTCCCAGCTGAATAGCCTGTAGGGAAGCATCCGTAATAAAAGAATTGGCCAACTTAAGGGCCTCGATCCTATCCTGGATCTCCTCCAGGGGAGTGTCTGAATAGAATCAGACAATGCATCAAACCAATATGCCACCGCACTAGTGACGGTAGCAATACACACCGCAGGTTGCCATTGTAAACCCTGGTGAACATACATCTTTTTGAGCAACCCTTCCAACTTCTTATCCATAGGGTCCTTGACGGAACAACTATCCTCTATGGGAATAGTGGTTCTCTTAGCCAAAGTGGAAATTGCCCCTTCAACCTTGGGAACCGTCTGCCAAGACTCCTTGACAGAGCCAGCAATAGGAAACATCTTCTTAAAAATGGAGGATGGAGAGAAAGGGATACCAGGTCTCTCCCATTCCTTAGCAATAATCTCTGTAGCCCTATGCGGTACAGGGAAAACCTCCACCATGGAAGGTACATCAAAATACTTGTTTAGCTTGCTAGACTTCTTATGATTGACTACGACCCTAGAGTCGGAGTCGTCCAAGGTAGCCAAAACCTCCTTAAGTAACAAACTGAGGTGTTCTAGCTTAAACCTGAAGGATACAACTTCAGCATCAGAAGAAGGAATTACACTGTCTGAGTCTGAGATTTCATCCTCAGATGCTACCAAAGTATCTTCCTCCTCAGATTCCTGGGAGCGAACATTTGATATAGCCACGACTGTGTCAGAAACCTTACTCACTGATTCTTTACATTTCCTCTTGCGTTTTCCCAGCAGAATGGGAAAAGCAGACAGCGCATCAGATACTGCAGAGGACATGAGGGCAGTGATGTCTTGCAACGTAACTCCAGGTGGAGTTTGAGAGGAAGCGCAGGGCACTGCATGTGTGGACGATAAAATTTGGGACACTTGAGGAGAAAGTGGCGGCATATCTTGAACATTGTCAGAAGACCCCTGGACAGCGTCCGCCTTAGACAATGTTGGCTCAGAAAAAAGTCTATCCCTGTAAATTAAAGTGGTCTCAAAACATGAGGAACAGAAAGGGATTGGTGGTTCCACGTTAGTATCAAAACAAAGAACAAGAAACATTTTGCAGGGTCTCTTGGTCCATCTTTACTCACAATTGATCAAATTAGAAATAACTTGATATTTTAGGTTGAAATTAACACACACAAAAAACGTTACGGTCTCCTTAAATTTTAAACCGTAACGGTTTAATTTTTGCTGCAAGAAAATAAATCAATCTGTCACAAACACTCCGGACAGCCTCTACACCTCAGCTTTGCTTAGGTGCCTACCTTCCGTGCTGACACCGGAGTGAATATCCTGCTTAGAAAAAGTCCGGACTCAACTTATATCCCAGTAAACGCAGTCCGGAAACTGTAGCACTGCTTACAAGGCTGCAGTGACGCTGTCTCTCCTCCGCAACAAAGGAAATGAAGGGGAAAATGCGCGCAACAGAAAATTGCCGCCTCAATTAGCCCCGCCCATTGTGGGCGTATCAAAATTAACCTCCCGGTCGGCAAAATGTACTCTAAATGAAAAACACACCACATATGAGCCTCTAACTCCACGTCCCCAGTGCCTGCGATAACTGCCGTTTTTAACATCCCCTAATTATATAGGAGAATGTCTCTTGTGTCCAATAATGAGAATAAAGTGCCATCATTTTCCTGTGTATGTCCCAGAAAAAGAAAATTTATGCTTACCTGATAAATTTATTTCTTTTTTGACAAGATGAGTCCACGGATCATCTAAATTAATAAGATATTCATCTCCTGGTCAACAGGAGGAGGCAAAGAGCACCACAGCGGAGCTGTTAAATAGCTCCTCCCTTCTCTCCCACTCCAGTCATTCGACCGAAGTTAGGAAGAGAAAGGAAAAGCCAAGGAACAGAGGTGTCTGACGTTTACAATAACCCATAACCTGTCTAAAAGAACAGGGCGGGCCGTGGACTCATTGTGTCAAAAAAGAAATACATTTATCAGGTAAGCATACATTTTCTTTTCTTTTTTAAGACACGATGAGTCCACGGATCATCTTAATTACTAATGGGATTCAATACCCAAGCTAGAGTACACAGATGATACGGGAGGGACAAGACAGGGAACCTAAACGGAAGGCATCACTGTTTGAAGAACCTTTCTCCCAAAGGTGGCCACAGCAGAGACAGAAGTCAAACTGAAAAAGTGTGAAGAGAGGACCAAGTTGCAGCCTTACAAATCTGTTACACAGATGCTTCATTTTTGAACGCCCATGAGGAAGCGACAGCCCTCATGGAATGAGCCGTAACTCTCTCTGGAGGCTGCTGTCCAGCAGTCTCATATGCCAAACGTAAGATACTCTATAGCCAAAAAGAAAGAGAAGTAGCCATAGCTTTCTGTCCCTTGTGTTTTCCTGAGAAAACCACAAACAAAGATGAAGACTGACGACAGTCCTTAGACACCTGCAGGTAAAACTTTAAAGCACGGACCACGTCCAAATTGAGCAGAAGTCTTTCCTTCTGAGAAAAAAGGATTAGGACACAAAAAAAGAACAACAATTTCCTGATTAACGTTCTGATCAGGAACAACCTTAGGAAGAAATACTAATTTAGTACGTAAACTACCTTATCTGAAAGGAAATAAGATAAGGAGACAAACTGAAATGCAGAGAGCTCAAACACTCTCCGAGCAGAAGAAATAGTAACAAGAAAGAAAACTTTCCAAGATAATAAACTCAATTTCTAAAGGAAAGAATAGGCTCAAACGGAGCCCCTTGAAGAACTCTGAAAACTAAATTCAGACTCCATGGAGGAGTAACTGGTACGAACACAGAGATCTTGTGGACAAGTGATCACAATTTTGTAAACTAAAATGGTAAAATAAAATACTTTATTTTAGGAAAGAATAATGCTTTACCCCAGAAGTGAAAAACCCCCAGACCTCAGCTCAGCTTTGCTGAGGCGTGTGTCTACCAACGGGTAGGAAAGTACAAATAGTAGGCATCCAGACATCATAAGAATACCCTCTTAACACGAAAAGAGAAGCCTCTCTGCAACGTGAAAACGCTGTAGAGGAGACCCACCATCACTGGCCGTTACATCGGGCTCAGAGCTATAAGAGAAACAAGCGCAATGTCGCATAGTCTGTCTCCGCCCATCATGGGCTTAACAAGTAAACTGCCGGGTTGTGTTAGAAAAAAAGCGTGCAATGTCGCGTAGGCTATCTCCGCCCATCGTGGGCGTAACAAGAAAATCTCCCGGACGGCTAAAACTCTGACTAAGAAATAGAGCCGTCGGGAGAAGTAACAGCATGGCGGCTTCAAATTCAGACCTCCCGGTGGCTAGTCAATGTACAAGGAGGCGTTAGTGAGAATAAACTTACAAGGCTAGGTGCGCAATAAAAAACATAATTTATGTAAGAACTTGCCTGATAAATTCATTTCTTTCATATTAGCAAGAGTCCATGAGCTAGTGACGTATGGGATATACATTCCTACCAGGAGGGGCAAAGTTTCCCAAACCTTAAAATGCCTATAAATACACCCCTCACCACACCCACAATTCAGTTTAACGAATAGCCAAGAAGTGGGGTGATAAGAAAGGAGCGAAAGCATCAAAAAATAAGGAATTGGAATAATTGTGATTTACACAAAAAAATCATAACCACCACAAAAAAGGGTGGGCCTCATGGACTCTTGCTAATATGAAAGAAATGAATTTATCAGGTAAGTTCTTACATAAATTATGTTTTCTTTCATGTAATTAGCAAGAGTCCATGAGCTAGTGACGTATGGGATAATAAATACCCAAGATGTGGAACTTCCACGCAAGAGTCACTAGAGAGGGAGGGATAAAATAAAGACAGCTTATTCTGCTGAAAAATTAATCCACTACCCAAATCAAAAAAGTTTCAATTTTTATAATGAAAAAAACTGACATTATAAGCAGAAGAATCAAACTGAAACAGCTGCCTGAAGTACCATTCTACCAAAACTGCTTCTAAAGAAGAGAAAACATCAAAATGGTAGAACATAGTAAAAGTATGCAAAGAAGACCAAGTCATTGCTTTGCAAGTCTGATCAACAGAAGCTTCATTCTTAAAAAGCCCAGGAAGTAGAAACTTACCTAGTAGAATGAGCCGTAATCCTCCGAGGCGGGAATCCATCTGACTCCAAATAAGCATGATGAATCAAAAGTTTAAGCAAGATGCCAAAATAAATGGCAGAAGCCTTTTGACCTTCCTAAAACCAGAAAAGATAACAAATAGACTAGAAGTCTATCTGAAATCTGAATAGCTTCAACATAGAATTTCAAAAACTCTTACCATATCCAAAGAAAGTAAGAATCTCACCAAAGAAGTCTTAGGAAAACAATAAGTCCTCCCTAATGTTAGAATTTACAACTTTAGGTAAGAATTGAAATGAGGACAGCAAAAACCACCTTATCCTGATGAAAAAATCAGAAAAAAAGAGATTCACAAGAAAGAACAGATAATTCAAAAACTGTTCTAGCTGAAGAGATGTCCAAAAAGAACAATACTTTCCATGAAAGTAATTAATGTCCAGAGCAAGCATATGCTCAAATAGAAGAGCCTGAAAAGCCTTCAGAACCAAATTAAGACTCCAAGGAGGAGAAATTGGCTTAATGACAGGTTTGATACGAATCAAAACCTGAAAAAAATGATGAATATCAGGAAGTAACACTGCCTTATCCTGATGAAAAATCAGAAAAGGTTATTCACAAAAAAGAGCAGATAACTCAAAAACTCTTCTAGCAGAAGAAATAACCAAAAGGAACAATACTTTTCCAAGAAAGTAATTTAATGTTCAGATAATGCATAGTTTCAAACGGAGGAGCCTGTAAAGCCCTCAGCACCAAATTGAGACTCTAAAGAGGAGAGATTGAATTAATGACAGGCTTGATACGGACCAAAAGCCTGTACAAAACAATGAATATCAGGATGATTAGCAATCTTTCTGTGAAAAAAGAACAGAAAGAGTAGAGATTTGTCCTATAAAAGAACTGAAGACAAAACCTTATCCAAACCAACCTGAAAAAAATTATAAAATTCTATGAATTTTAAAAGAATGCCAAGAAAAGTAGGTCTTCCAGACTCGATAATAAATCTTACTAGTGACAGATTTAAGAGCCTGAAACATAGTATTAATCAATGAGTCAGAGAAACCTCTATGACTAAAAATCAAGCGTTCAATCTCCATCCCTTCAAATTTAATGATTTGATATCCTGATGGAATAAATGGGCCTTGAGAAAGAAGGTCTGGTTTAAACGGAAGTGTCCAAGGTTGGCAACTGGCCATCCGAATGAGATCCGCATACCAAAACCTGAGAGGCCATGCTAGAGCCACCAGCAGAACAAACAAATACTCCATAAGAATTTTGGAAATCACTTTGGAAGAAGAACTAGAGGCGGAAAGAAATAGGCAAAAAGATAATTCCAAAGAAATGTCAGTGCATACACTACTTCCGCCTGAGGATCCCCGGACCTGAATAGGCCCCTGGGAAGTTCTTTATTCAGATGAGATGCCAACAGATCTATTTTTAGAAATGCTCACATCTGAAAAAAATTGAAAAACATATCTGGGTATGAGAGACCATTCTCCCGGATGTAAAGCTTGATTAACAGAGATAATCCGCTTCCCAAATATCTATACCTGGGAAAAAAACCACAGTATTTAAATAGGAGCTGGATTTAGCCCAAGCTAATATCCGAGACACTTCTGTCACAGCCTAAGGACTGATAGTCCCACCCTGATGATTGACATACACCATAGTTGTGATATTGTCTGAAAAACAATAAACGTCTCGTCTTCAAAAAGAAACTAACTGAAAAACTCTGAGAATGCACAGAGTTCTAAAATATCAAATGGTAATCTCGCCTCCTGAGATTTCCAAACCCCTTGTGCTGACAGAGATCCTCAGACAGCCTCCCAACCAAAAAGACTCACATCTGTAGAGATCATGGTCCAGGTTGAAAGAAACAAAGAGACCTGTAGAACTAAATGATGGTGATCTTAACCACCAAATCAAGATAGATAAATATTAGGATTCGAAGATTTAAAATGTGAAATCCTAGAATCCCTGCACCATAATTCAGCATAAAAAAACTGAAAAGGTTCTTTCTATTGAAAATGAGCAAAGGGAATTGAATCCAATTCTGTGGCCACAAGACCTAAAACTTCTATGCATATATAGCAACTGAAGGAAATAATAGAGACTAAAGGTACTGACAGACGGAACCCAATAAAATTGTCCTTTGTCTGATAGAGACAAAGACAGTGACACAAACTATCTGGAAACCTAAAAAAGGTGACCATTGTGTGAGGAATCAAGAGCTTTTGAAAAAAAGATCCTCTAACTATGTCCTGGAAGAACAAAGTGAATCATATGAGATTCCGCATCCTCAGAAAATAATCTGAATGAAAACAAAAAATGAAAATATGCATTTATTGTATCTAATGAAAACAAATAATGCTATCACTGATCAACAAGAGGCAGAATAGTTTGAATAAAATTCCAAAACCCAGTTCCTAAAAATTAAACTGGAAGAAATACCCCAGAAGATTCCTGGTCTGAGCAGCGCTTGAACCCCATGAGTGATCAGCCATGCTTCAACAGTACCCAAAATATATAGGACCGAAACACACTTAAAGAAAGTGTTAGCCTTACTGGAATAGCTGGAATAAAATAGAGAAAAAAGACTTCTCACAGACGGTTTATTCTGAACTTATTCTGTACCCAAAATCAAAGAAATTTGGACAGAATAGAACCAAATAAATTTCAAAAAAATCTTAACCTGCCCCTTACCAGCCGAGCTAGAATACGGCACGTACATCGCAATTTTAGGGAGCTGATTTTGAACTGAAAAATTTCCAATTAAAACATGTTACTTGGGAAAGAATTCAGGAATTCGTTCCTTAATAAGAACAACCAAACTAATATAAGCTTAAAGTTATAGTCTTAGAACTCAATCTTGAAGCCCAGAGTAACAGTTAAGAATTGAATCAAATTATAAGACAAAAAATTGATTATCTTAGAACAAAAGAAATATGGATTTTTAGAAATCACAAAATTCTTCTAGCTAAAACAGCTAAAGACATAGATTAAACCTCATTTGCGAAAATATTCAATAAAATGAAGACACAAATTAAATTATTAGCATGATAGTCCAGTTAAAGGACCAGTCAATACACTGGACTTGCATAAACAATAAATGCAAAACAACAACACAAATGCAACAGCACCTAGTCTAGTAAATTTTGTCCCTTTAACAATGCTAAAATAAATCATAATCTGATACTTGATCTTAAAGTAAACAGAAAAAATGAAGCAATTGCAACATCATCCAAATAAATCACAGGTCCAAGAAAAGTACCTGAAACTAAATAATTTTCCATAAATAAGATACAACTATCTAAAGGAAAATAAATACTATTTTGCTATAGAAACAATAGCAAAAATCGAATTTAACTGCCGGCAAAGAATATAGTTTAAAACCTTTGAAGAAGGAATAAAAGAAAATTCTCAACCTATTCCATTCCCTAGTATGAGGAACTGGAAAAAAACCTCTGAAAACACAGAAGAATAAATAAGCAGAAATAAAATGTTAGCTAGTCTTGAAAAAGAACTAGTTACCTTAATATCCAAAATAATCAACACCTTTTCAACAAAGAACAAATGTACTTTAATAAAAAAATAAAAAAGTAGATTTGTTAGTGTCAATATCTGATGAAGAAAATTCTGAATGAGAAAAAAACATCATCAGAGAAGGATAAATTAGTATGTTGTTGGTCATTTGAAACTTCAATAATTAAAAAAGAAGTTTGAAAAAGACCTAAAAATTTTATTAGAAGGCACGAAGTCAGACAAAGCCTTAAAAATAGAAGATTTATAAGAATATTTTTCTGATTCTAAGTATTTCTTGTACATAAGATGTAAAAAGAATAGCAATATATAAAGCATAAATACTAATGGATTCTGCATATAAAAGTTTGACATGAAACTTATAACAAACCATAGCTAAAGATAAACATTCATAATATTGAAAATAAATTAACTTAGCTTTGGTAGGACTGAACTCAGTAAACTGAATCCCTTAGTATGTTTTGAAACAGGAACAGTGAAATCTTGCAATATGTAATAGAAAACAAAAACAAAATTTAAAGCAAAATTATCAAATTTCTTAAATGACAGTTTCAGGAATGGGAAAGAATGCAAAATAAAAAGCTTCTAGAAACCAGAAGCAATAAAAAAGTGAGGTTTAAATAATGTGAGAAAAAAAGTGGAACAAAAAAGATGCCCACATTTTTTAGCGCCAAATACGACGCCCACATTATTGGCGCCAAATACAACGCCCATATATTTGGCGCCAAAATGACGCCACATCCTCTGACGCTGAAACCGACGCCCACATTTTTTGGCGCACAAAAATGTCTGAATACGCATGCGTCAAAAAATGACGTTAACAGAATACAACTTCCGGCATCAACTACGGCGCCGGAAATGACAAATTTTTGCGCCAAAAAAGTTCGCGCCAAAAATGACACAATAAAAAGAAACATTTTCTGCCCCCGCGAGCCTAACAGCACGCAGGAAAAAATGGTCAATTGAAAATTTTCAAGGTAAAGTAAAAATAATTTGAAATGCATTGAAACTGACAGTGTGAATTTTAAACAAATACTGATTATCCTGAATCAAGGCAAATATAAGTTTATAGACATATATTTAGAACTTTACATATAAAGTGCCCAACCATAGCTTAGAGTGTCACAAAAAAATAAGATTTACTTACCCCAGGACACTCATCTACATATAGTAGATAGCCAAACCAGTACTGAAACGAGAATCAGTAGAGGTAATGGTATATAAGAGTATATCGTCGATCTGAAAAGGGAGGTAGGAGAAGAAATCTCTATGACCGATAACAGAGAACCTATGAAAAAGATCCCCTAGAGGAAGACCATTGAATTCAAATAGGCAATACTCTCTTCACATCCCTCTGACATTCACTGCACTCTGAGAGGAAAACCGGGCTTCAGCCTGCTGCGAAGCGCATATCAACGTAGAAATCTAGCACAAACTTACTTCACCACCTCCACGGGAGGCAAAGTTTGTAAAACTGAATTGTGGGTGTGGTGAGGGGTGTATTTATAGGCATTTTAAGGTTTGGGAAACTTTGCCCCTCCTGATAGGAATGTATATCCCATACGTCACTAGCTCATGGACTCTTGCTAATTACATGAAAGAAATAAACCTCCCGGTCTGCTAGCAATACAGAAAAGCGAGCAGGGCATTGTCAGTTCATAACAAGACTAGCTGTGCAGAAAAACTAAACCTCCCAGTCGGCTCTTGAATTAAAATAAAGCCGTTGGGAGTTGCTAACCTGACACACCACACATAAGAGCCACTTCTCCAGTCCCCAGTGCCTGCAAAACTGCCCTATGACTTATCCTCTCCTAGGGATAATGTCATCTTGTGTACACCTTTTTTTAAAAAATATTAAAGTGCCAAATTCTGTGTACAGAACCTCTTCCTATCACTAACGTAGGCAAAGAGAATGACTGGAGTGGGAGGGAAGGGAGGAGCTATTTAACAGCTCTTGCTGTGGTGCTCTTTGCCTCCTCCTGCTGACCAGGAGGTGAATATCCCATTAGTAATTAAGATGATCCGTGGACTCATCGTGTCTTTAAAAAGAAAAGAAAATCAGCACTTACCTCAGCTCACTAGGTTCCCATTGCTTAAAATTATACTCCACAAGTTCCCATTGCTTAAAATCCACCACTGCTCTACTGAAGAGACTGACATGGGCTACGGCTACACCCCAGGACAAAGCAGAACAAACCTTGCACTGCTGAAAAATAAACTTTTGCTTGAACAATCTTCTTCCAAACACCTAAACTTTACCACCTCCTTGCTCTTAATGTAGGCAAAGAGAATGACTGGGGTTGGGGGGAAGGGAGGTGATATTTAACAGCTTTGCTGTGGTGCTATTTGCCGCCTCCTGCTGGGCAGGAGTGATATTCCCAATAGTAATTAGAGATGATCCGTGGACTCGCGTGTCATTAGAAAGAAATATTTGTTTTAAAAATAAATGACAAATAATTACCAAAAACAGTCAATGCACTTTACATTAAAATTATGAAATGCCCAGCCCTCTTGAGCAAACAATATAAAATCAACAGTCTATATACTCTTTGAAATGGTGGTCTTCCAATGCTTAATTTATGGGCTTAACCAAAAAAGGCTTTGATAATTACTTTATGGATTACTCACCATTTATACTTAAAGGGACAGTAAAGTAAAAATGATTCAGATAGAGCATGCAATCTTTAACAACTTTCCAGTTTAGTGCTGTTATAAAATTTGATTTGTTCTCTTGGTATCGTTTATTGAAGAGTAAAACTAGGAAGGCTCATAAGAGCTCAGGAGTGTGCATGTTTCATTAGTACTTTATGGCGGCATTGGTTTTTCAACATTATTTGTAGCTTTGTTACACAATGTTGCAAAACACTGCTGCTATAGAGTACTTAAGACATGTGCATACTCCTTAGCTCTTATGAGCCTAACTAGTTTTACTCTTCAATAAACGATACCAAGAGAACGAAGCATAGTTGATAATAAAGTATATTAGATAGTTTTTTTTAAATAGCATGCCCTATACGAATCATGAAAGTTTAATTTTAACTTTACTGTTCCTTTAAATGCTGTTTAACCGGAATATGTGATTTAGACACTAAGTGCTAGATTACGAGTGGAGCGTTAAGTTACGCCTGAGCAAAAAGTGGTGTATCGGGGGTGTTGGTGTGCATAAGGTTTTTTTGCTTGTATTACAAGTTAAAAGTAAAACAGGATCGCTTGAGCGCAATTGAAGTTAACGCATGTTGGATAGTGCAACCTCAGAGCTCTGTTCAACTGTTTGCGCAAAAAAAAAGTGTCACAAGACACATCAAAAATACATTAAAAAGTACAGTTCATATGTACACACAACACATATAAGTGCACTGAAGCCCTTTGCAGTTAAGTAGATTAAAACCATATATATGCAATATTCATTTTTAATAAAGTGTTATACTGTGTATTTTCTGTAAATATTTCACATTCCAATGTTCTGCATATAGCAGAATATGTTCTATGTATTTCTAAATAGATTTTCATATACATACGACACAATTGTGCCAAAACAGATGACTTTGAAGAGAAGTCGACACTCCTAAAGGAGAAATTTCTCTTTAAACACTATCCAAGGAAAAATCCATTAAAAAATGCCAGGGATTTAGATCGGAACTCTCTACTTGTCAAAACAAAACACTTAAATAAACAGTCTACACAATCAAGTTATAGACTAGGTCTTATCACAACCTACAATGAAGCAGCACCAGAGATCAAAATAATTTTACAGAAACACTGGCCCATTCTAAAACAAGATAAGTTTCTCTGTAAAATTCTAGGAGATAAAACACAAATTACTTTAAAAAAATAGAAACCTGAAAAACATATGGGCCCCATGTAAGTTGAAGACATCAAAAAGCTCCATCAACTTGCTAGAGAAAAGTATGATTGGTTTCTTTAAATGCAACAGGACCAATTGTTCCAGTTGTGACCACACTTAAGGAGGAAGAAAACTGACTTAGAAAAAACCACGCTTAGACAGAAAGAAGCGTCCAATCTCCAAGCAGAAAGCTTCAGAGAAACTAAAGAATGGACCCTGAATTAAAAAGTCCCTCCTCCGGAACAACCACCAAGGTGGAAGAATACATCTCCGCTAGGTCTGTATACCAGATCCTGCAAGACTATGCAAGAACTATTTAAATATCGATGCTCACTCCTATTTGATACGAACAAGAACCAGTGGAAGGAGAGCAAACTAAGGAACGGAGATGTCAGACTGAAATCCCAAGTAACCGCCAGGGTATTTAACAGAGCAGCCTGCTGATTTGACCTTTAACATAACTTGGAAGCTTGGCGTGCTGCCATCTCCAACACCAGCACCCCCCATTTGAGGGTTAACCTTGAAATCACCTCCGGGAGAAGCGCCCACTCCCCGGGATGAAAAAATACTATTTAAGTAGTCCGCTCCCAGTATTCACTCCTGAAAAGTGAATAGTGGAAAAACAACGAATATATGAGCATCTGCCCACCGAACAATCCATGCCAATCATGGCAAAGGAACTCCCGGTTCCTCCCAGGTGGTTAAAGTAACCACTGAGATGAAAATATTCAACTAGAACCTGAAAACCAGACAAGACAACTGAGGCCACGCCATCAGAGCATTGAAGATCGCTCTCAACTCCAAGATAATTATGGGGAGAGCAAACTCCTCCCAAGTCCACAGTCACCAACCCAACAGGCTAGCAACTTTGGTCACTATTACTCAGGAAGGTCTCCAGAAGCATGTGCCCTGAGACAGATGCTTCTGAGAAAAACCAAAAAGATTCTGGGGAATGCGGGCAATGATCCCGCTACCAATCGCAAGCTAAGAGAGCGCTTAACCACTAATTCCCCTTTCTGATCCACAGGGAAGAATCTCATGTCGACAGATCTAGATCTATCCTCCGAGACAGAGCTCAAGATCACCAGTCCACTATCTGAACATGCATAATATTAGACTCTCAGATGGGACCGAGCAAGGGATGATGTCCAATGAAGCAACCATCAGACCAAATACCTCTATACAGTGATCCACTTCAGTGATCCACTTAAGTAGAGTACCGAAAGAGGCAAGAGGAAGAATCCTCTATTTTCTGACCTCTATCAAAAATATTTTCAGAGATAGGGAAACTAATATGGTCCCTAAGAAACTACCCCTGTAGCCGGAACAAGATTACTCATTTTCAAATTCACTTCCATCCGAGAGAATGAAGACAAACGACAAGATCTCTGTATGAGAGTTTGCTTGTTAAAAAGACGGTTCAATATAATCCCCCTCTGAGAGCCATGGCAAGGCCAAAAGGGAAAAGCCGCAAACTGAAAGTGTTCGACAGAAAGGCAAATCTCAGGCACTTGAAAATACACGTCCTTCAGGTCTAAAGTCATCATGAACTGTCCCTCCTAGACCAAAGGAAGAATGTAACCACTGATTTCCATTTGAGGAACGGTACCCTGAGATAATTTGTTGAGACACTTTAAGTCTACATAAGACGGAAAATTCCCACAGACCCTGTTCCCTTACAGAAACTGGAACTATTCACAGGGAAGAGAAGTCCCAAACGCACTACAAAAATGCCTCATAGTTATCTGGCCTGCAGATAAAAAAAAAAAAAAGGAGGTGTGGAACCTGCCTCAGGGAGGGAAGGAATGACTACTATGTAGTAACCCAGAGGTACCATGTCCACAGTCTATCTGGGACATCTCAAATCCAACCCCCCATTAGGACCAAACCCGGATTGGGGCAAACGCCTTTAGGTCTATACATCTTGTCTTATGGCAGAAAAAAAACCTTTTCCACCCGTAAAAACAGAACTATTCCTGTCAGATCAGGATCAAATAAGGTCTTACCCTTGTACGGAAGCACCAGAACTTGAACTCAAAGGAAAAATCCACTATCCAAAATGCCCCGCAGATAGCACAGCAAAACTAGCATGGTAGCATCAGAAATAAATAATTGGCTAGCTCAAGAGCCTTAAAGGGACATTAAACCTAAAATGTTTCTTTCATGATTCAGATAGAGAATACAATTTTAAACAACATTGCAATTTACTTCTATTATCTAATATGCTTCATTATTTAGATATTCTTTGTTTAAGAAATAGCAATGCACACGGGTGAGCCAATCACACGAGGCATCTATGTGCAGCCACCAATCAACAGCTACTAAGCCTATCTAGATATGCTTTTCTGCAAAGAATATCAAGAAAATGAAGCAAATTAGATAATAGAAATAAATTAGAAAGTTGTTTAAAATTGCATGCCCTTTCAAAATCATGAAAGAAAAAATTTGGGTTTCATGTCCCTTTAATTCTGAACTGGATCTCCTCCAAAGGAGTCTCTACAAAATTAGAATCAGACAAGGCATCGCACCAATAAGATGCCGCACTTGACCTCATGTAGCTTAGTCCATAGATCCTGAAAATAACAGCTATCCTCTCTAGGAATCGTAGTTCTTTTTGCCAGAGTAGAAATGCCCTACTACTTTAGGCATTGTGCGCTCTGATATATAATGGAGACAGCGACACGAAAACTTCTTTTTTTAAAATAGGAGATGGGAAAAAAGGAAACCCTGACTTCTCCAATTCCTGTGAAAATCTCTTAATACGGACTGGAACAGGAAAAACTTCAACAGAGGAATCCTAGTACTTCTAAAATGTACGAGAATGGTGGGGGAGCTAGCCGCCAAAGCAACTAGAAGCACACTCTAGCAGCTCCTGGCTTCAATAGAGAATAAAGGGGTTCTTTTTGATCAGAAAAGCCTATAACTAGTGATGGACGCACTCTGAACCCCTGCCTAAGAGACTGACACATAGATTTGGAGAAGATCCGAGAGATTTTCCTTAACCTATTGCCGGAGAGGCCTGTTGAGGCCTAGCTGCTAAGAGGTGCAGACATGTAGGATTCCCGCTTGGCTCTCCTAGCCCTTTTTGAAGAATATGACCGGAACCTCAAAAACAGACTGGACCGGCTTATCTCGCCCGCTGCGCGCCAGGACGAGACTGAAGGTGGCACCGAAACTTGTGTAGAAATGGCCGCACCCATGATTGCCTCCCAGGGGACTGCTACCCGACATTTATTTTCGGAGATAACCAACTCTCTAGAGACCGCCCCAACTCGTGGAAGCGGTGATCACTCACCATATCCCTCTGTCCTGGACGGTGCGGTTGATGCTTACAGCGCATACAAAACGCATACGCACCTGCAGGAGGGATCAGTTGTGGGGAGCGCTAGAGACGGGCCCGCTGAGATAAGTGAAGAAGGGGTGGCAGTTATGCCCGGTCAGGAGAACACAACTCTAGAGGTAGATTGCCTTGCTGTGTGGGCTTTTTGCTCCCGCTGTCTGGACCTGCAGGATTGTCGCTCTGCCACATACATGTTTGTGCCTTTTTCTCACAGCCTTAGTGAGTTTGGCTGTATCGTCAGGAGAGTTGCAGTTGGGTGATACAGTTTACAGAGGCAGCAGATGACAAAAGCTTTTGACGGCAGTTCCATCTTGCATACCTTCTATAGCCGTAATAAAGCTTAGTGCTTGGACACATTAACTTTCTATACAGCAGCTGAGAATAATGGTTCTGCACTCATGAAGAATGATTTCCGAAACTGTGCAGACTGAGTAAC
The DNA here is from genome assembly GCF_027579735.1 of Bombina bombina. NCBI lineage: Eukaryota > Metazoa > Chordata > Amphibia > Anura > Bombinatoridae > Bombina > Bombina bombina. Next base: position 404,691,670 of record NC_069502.1, read on the forward strand.
CTACCCCTCCTGCTGTTAATATCTTTTGTAGAACTCATAGATTTTATGACAATAGTTGTAATTGCATACTTAACTCGATCTTTTTATTACCGTTAATACAACTGATATATACTTTGCACTGCCTAGGGCCCTGCAGATCAAAAGTCGTAATTGGGTGACAACCTTATAGCAGTAGTGGATACTATATGTTTTGATCTGCAGCACCATCTCACATATCCTATATGTTTCCAATTAAGTTCATTGCATGGACTCTTTAAATGACTCATTATGGTTGAAATCAAGGACTCTGCACTTATGACGAATAATACCTGAATCTGAGAAGATTGTGTAACCGACTCCTCCTGTTGTATATAATTTGTGAAGAGCTAATGGAGATTTAAGGGTTATAGCCGTAAATGTTTAGAGCTTGACAAAGACTATATGTGGAACTGAATGTTATGCGAGTGCTACTTATGCAATACAATTTCAGTGTTAATTTAAGCTGATAAATAAGTATTTTAAGTAAGGCCCTTGATATTTAGACTCATTATGTATCTGTTAATGCATCAATCTGGTTAACTATCTCCTGTAGATAGATATTCACTAAATTTAACATTCCTAGAGCCCTTATTATATGTTTTGTGGGACTCTTTTCCATATACATATGTATTGAGTCAGCTTCCTCAAAAGTATGGTAGTCCCCTACTGATAATGCACGATGTGAGGAGGAGAACATTTACGTCAAATATAATTTAAGTTTCATGGCTTATCCAAGGAAGGGGACTCTATTACCAACCCTGAAGCCCCCCCCCCCCCCCCCCACTGTGAGGTAAGGGATAAATAGTTTATCCTCCACACTCCCTATTTGACAGAGTTATGTAGTCTCTGTCCTGTTCGTGGAGCCTCTGGTATGATTTCTATCTGCATGTGTGTAAGAATGGCTCTCCGGATCCTATTACTGAAAGATGTATTATATGTATTATTCTGTATATCAAAGTCTGCAAACTGGCTCTCTCTACAATTTTGGTATAGATACTAGCTCAAGTATATATTCAATGTATAAGATTGATTTTTTGGTAGGTTGCTTAAATGCTAGAAGGTCAAAGATATCTAACATAAGTGTTTCCCACGCTCTTATTGAATAGGATTTTGATAGGATGAATTAAAATGAATAGAGACATTGGCTAATTTTCACTACAAATTGGATGTGTGTGGTCACTTAGGGATTTCATCCACGCTCCTCTAGCAACACAGTGCAACTAGACTTGACTGCGATTAGCTATACTCCTTTACCTATTAGTATTCAGGCTTTCTGGCTAAGCAGTTTTTGCAGCTCTATTACTATGATATAATGTTTAGCATGTGTATATTTAATGCTATGTTTAAGTTTATCATTTCCTTCAATCTTAATACTAGTTTTCTGGACCTATGCAGGGTCCTAGTAGACATATGAAGGAATCTGTACAGTGTAGGCCAAGATTGGGCCTGCATTTCCCAAAAATCCTCTGATTAGCAAATTGATTCCATTGGGGTCCAAAAGTGGCCTCAGGTGTCTTTGAGGAAAAAGAGGGTGCTTTTGGGTTTGCTCCCCAATACTTAATCATTCGTGTTATGTTTCAATTTGGGAACACTATGTAACTGTTATGATCAGGGAACTATCCCTAAATATTTGCTTATGTATTTCTTATGTACGTGATATTTGTTCTGCATCTTCTGTCTGTCATAAGTTTGATTGAGCAAACCGTTTGCTGTCCTTGTAATTGTTATTCCCTCAATAAAAAACTTCTTTACAAAAAAAAATGTACTAGAATCTTTAGGATTGACAGCGACTAACGAATCGAAGTCGCTCCAAAGTAGCCAAAACCTCCTTAACCATACACGAAGGTGTTCAAGCTTAAATCTGAAAGATACTACTCCAGCATCAGATGAAGGAATTATACTGCCCGAATCTGAGATTTCACCCTCAGAGGCTACTGACATAAACTTCTTATTCGACCTCTGAGGAAGGCAACCAGAGTAGCAATAGGAGGCACAGAAACCTTACTATCTGAATCTCTAATTTTCCTCTTGCAATTTCCCATAAATATAAGATAAGCAGATAATGCCACAGATACCTCAGAGGACACCTGGGCAGAATTTCTGCAGGCAAATAACTCCTCCAGGAGATTTGAGAGGAACCGCAGAGGCTAGGGACGATACAGGAGAAAGCTGTGGCACTGCTTAAACAGCATCATCCTGGGAGACATGAAGCCCAAAATAAAAAAGTAATTTTCCTTTAAAAATAAAATACTTTTATCATTTAATAATTAAAAGGCAGAGCAAACAAATGTCCATAGGAGCAGCCCCAACTCTGTGAACAAATTTCACAAAAAAAAAAAAAGTACAGAAATACATAACATTTTTTGAGCTGTTAAATCATATAAACTCAATGAATAAAAGGATTCAAACCCTGGTCCGTGTGTTTTAAACACTGAGCCATATGCTCAGATTTTCCCAGGAATACACCCTTGTTCCAGAGGAAACCCATATTATAAATAAAACGTTTAAAAGAAAAAACATAATTTATGCTTACCTGATAAATTTATTTCTCTTGTAGTGTATCCAGTCCACGGATCATCCATTACTTATGGGATATTCTCCTTCCCAACAGGAAGTTGCAAGAGTTCACCCACAGCAGAGCTGCTATATAGCTCCTCCCCTAACTGCCATATCCAGTCATTCGCCCGAAAACATGCAGAGAAAGGAAAAACCATAGGGTGCAGTGGTGACTGTAGTTTAAATGAAAAAATTACCTGCCTTAAAATGACAGGGCGGGCCGTGGACTGGATACACTACAAGAGAAATAAATTTATCAGGTAAGCATAAATTATGTTTTCTCTTGTTAAGTGTATCCAGTCCACGGATCATCCATTACTTATGGGATACCAATACCAAAGCTAAAGTACACGGATGAAGGGAGGGACAAGGCAGGTACTTAAACGGGAGGTACCACTGTCTGAAAAAAATCCTCTCTCCCAAAAATAGCCTCCAAAGAAGCAAAGTATGAAGCTCAGACCAAGACGCCGTCTTGTAAATCTGTTCAACAGAAGCCTCATCTTAAAAAGGCCCAAGTGAAAGCCACAGCTCTAGTAGAATGAGCTGTAATCCCTTCAGGAGGCTGCTGTCCAGCAGTCTCATAAGCTAAACAAATTATGCTTTTAACCAAAAAGAAAGAGAGCTTGCTGAAGTCTTTTGACCTCTCCTCTGTCCAGAGTAGACAACAAACAAAGTAAATGTTTGATGAAAATCTGAAGTAGCTTGTAAGTAAAACTTTAAAGCACGAACCACGTCCAAATTGTGTAATAGACGTTCCATCTTTGAAGAAGGATTAGGATACAAGAATGGAACAACACTCTCTTGAGTGATATTCTTGTTAGATACAACCTTAGGTAAAAAACCCAGGTTTGATACGCAGGACTACCTTATCCGTACGGAGGACCAGATAAGGAGAATCACATTGTAAAGCAGATAACTCGGAGACTCTACGAGCCGAGGAAATATCTACCAAAAAGGAACTTTCCAAGATAAATGTTTGATATCTATAGAATGAAGAGGTTCAAACGGAACTCCTTGAAGAACCTTAATAATCAGGTTTAAGCTCCATGGCGGAGCAACAGGTTTAGACACAGGCTTGGTTCTAACCAAAGCCTGACAAAATGCCTGAACGTCTGGAGTATCTGCCAGACGCTTGTGCAAAAGAATAGACAAAGTAGGAATCTGTCCTTTTAAGGAACTAGCTGACAACCCTTTTCTCAAAATCATCTTGGAGAAAAGATAGTATCCTGGGAATCCTGAGTAACCCTTGGATTCATATCAATAAGATACTTATGCTATATTTATGTTAAATTTTCCTAGTGACAGGCTTTCATGCCTGTATTAAGGTATCAATGACTGACTCGGAGAAGCCATGCTTTGATAACATCAAGCGTTCAGTCTCCAGGCAGTCCATCTCAGAGAAGTTTAATTTAGATGGTTGAAAGGACCCTGAGGTAGAGGGTCCTGTCTCAGAAGCAGAGACCATGATGGAAAGAATGACATGTCCACCAGATCTGCATACCAGGTCCTGCATGGCCACGCAGGCGCTGTTAAAAACACCAAAGCACTCTCCTGCTTGATCTTGTGCAAAGACCTCCGGAGGGAATTCCCACTTCCCCGGGTGAAAAGTCTGACGACTTAGAAAATCCGCCTCCCAGTTCTCAACACCTGGGATATGGAGAGCTGATAGACAAGAGAGAGTCTCTGTCGAGTGAATTATTTTAAGACTTCTAACATCGCTAGGGAACTTCTGTTCACCCTTGATGGTAAGCCACAGTCGTGATATTGTCCGACTGAATCTGATGTACCTCAGAGTTGCTAACTGAGGCCAAGCCTGAAGAGCATGGAATATCGCTTCCAGTTCCAGAATATTTATTAGAAGGAGGGTCTCCTCCTGAGTCCACTATCCCTGAGTCTTCAGGGAGTTCCAGACTGTATCCCAACCTAAAAGGCTGGCATCTGTTGTAACAACTGTCCCATCTGACCTGCGGAAGGTCATACCCTTGGACAGATGGACCCAAGATAGCCACCAGAGAAGAGCATCTCTGGCCTCTTGGTCCAGATTTAAGAAGGGGATAAATCTGTGTAATCCCTGTTCCATTGACTGAGCATGCATAGTTGCAGCGGTCTGAAATGTAGGCGTGCAAACGGTACTATGTCCCTTGCCGCTACCATTAAGCCGATTACATTCATGTACCGAGCCACCGAAGGGCGCGGATGGAATGAAGAACACGGCAGTAATTTAGAAACTTTGACAACCTGGACTCCGTCAGGTAAATTTTAATTTCTGCAAAATCTATCAGAGTCCCTAGGAAGGAAACCCTTGAGATTGGGGATAGAGAACTCTTTCCTTGTTCACTTTCCACCCCTGCGATCTCAGAAATGCCAGTATGAGACTTGGCAATTTGGATGTTCGACGCCTAAATAAGGGGCCACTTTTATGCCCCGCGGCCTAAGGACCGCCAAAGCGACCCCAGAACCTCCATAAAGATTCTTGGGGCTGTAGTTAACCCAAAGGAAAGAGCAACAAACTGGTAATGCCTGTCTAGAAAGGCAAACCTGAAAAACGATGGTGATCCTTATGCATCGTTATGTGAGGATAAGCATCCTTCAAATCCATTGTAGTCCTCTATTGACTCTACTGGATCATAGTTAAGATGGTACGAATAGTTTCCATCTTAAATGATGGAATTCTAAGGAATTTGTTTAAGATCTTTAAATCCAAAATAGGTCTGAAGGTTCCCTCTCCTTGGGAACCACAAACAGATTTGAGAAAAACTCTGTCCCTGTTCCTCTCTTGGAACTGGATGGGTCTCGTACACAATGTAAGAATGCCTCTTTCTTTATCTGGTGTGCAGATAATTGTGAAAGGTAAAATCTCCCCTTTTTCGGAGGGGAAGCTTTGAAATCCAGAAGATATCTCTGGGATATAATTTCCAATGCCCAGGGATCCTCGGCTCTCTTGCCCACGCCTGGGCAAAGAATGAAAGTCTACCCCCTACAGGATCCGTTACCGGATAGGAGACCGTTCCTTCATGCTGTCTAAGAGGCAGCAGCAGGCTCCTTGGCCTGCTTATCTTTGTTCCAGGTCCGGTTGTCTCCAGACCGTCATGGACTGAGCAAAAGTTCCCTCTTGATTTGCCTTAGAGGAAGTTGATGCCACACCTGCCTTGAAGTTTCGAAATGCACGAAAATTAGACTTTTTTGGCCCTTGATTTGGACCTGTCCTGAGGAAGGGCATGACCTTTTCCTCCAGTGATATTAGCAATGATCTCCTTCAAACCAGGCCCTAATAGGGTCTGCCCCTTGAAGGGAAGTTAAGTAGCTTATTTATTAAAGTCACGACAGCTGACCATGATATAAGCCATAGCGCTTTGCGCGCCAGTATAGTAAAAACAGAATTCTTAGCCGTTAGTTTAGTCAAATGAACAAAGGCATCAGAAACAAAGGAATTGGCTAGCTTAAGTGCTCTAAGCTTGACAAGTATATTCATCCAATGGAGTCGCTACCTGTAAAGCCTCATCCAGAGACTCCAACCAGAACGCTGCAGCAGCAGTGACAGGAGCAATGCATGCAAGGGGCTGCAGGATAAAACCTTGTTGAATAAACATTTTCCTAAGGTAACCCTCTAATTTTTTATCCATTGGATCTAAAAAAGCACAACTGTCCTCGACAGGGATAGTGGTACGCTTAGCTAGAGTAGAAACTCTTCTCTCCACCTTAAGAACTGTCTGTCATAAGTCCCGTGTGGTGGCATCTGTTAGAAACATTTTTCTAAAAATAGGAGGGGAAGAGAACGGCACACCTGGTCTATCCCATTCCTTATTAATAATTTCTGTAAACCTCTTTAGGTATTGGAAAAACATCAGTACACACCGGCACTGCATAGTATTTATTCAGTCTACACAATTTCTCTGGCACTGTGATTGTAACACAGTCATTCAGAGCCACTAAAACCTCCCTGAGCAACAAGTGGAGGATCTCAAGCATAAATTTTAAATGTAGAAATACCGGAATCAGGTTAAATCATCTTCCCTGAGTCAAAAATATCACCCACAGACTGAAGCTCCCCTCAGCTTCTGCATATTGTGAGGCAGTATCAGACATGGTTCTTAACGCATCTGTATGCTCTGTATCTACCCCCAGAGCTATCTTGCTTTCCTTTAATTTCAGGTAGTCTGACTAATACCGCTGCCAGAGTATTATTCATAACGTTCGCCATGTCTTGTAAAATAAACGCTATGAGCGCCCTTGATGTACTTGGCGCCATTTTAGCGTGAGTCCCTGAAACGGGAGTCGAAGAGTCTGACATGTGGGGAGAGTTAATCGGCATAACTTCCCCCTTGACAGAATTCTCTGGTAAAATAAACGCTATGGGCGCCCTTGATGTACTTGGCGCCATTTGAGCGTGAGTCCCTGAAGCAGGAGTCAAAGGGTCTGACACGTGGGGAGAGTTAGTCGGCATAACTTCCCCCTCGACAGAATCCTCTGGTGATAATTTTTTTAAAGACAAAAAATTATCTTTATTGCTTAACATGAAATCAGTACATCTGGTACACATTCTAAGATCGGGTTCCACCATGGCTTTTAAACATAATGAACAAGGAGCTTCCTCTATGTCAGACATGTTTGTACAGACTAGTAATGAGACTAGTAAGCTTGGAAAACACTTTAAATCAAGTTAACAAGCAAATATAAAAAACGTTACTGTGCCTTTAAGAGAAACAAATTTTGTCAAAATTTGAAAAACAGTGAAAAAAGGCAGTAAATCAAACGAAATTTTTACAGTATATGTAATAAGTTAACAGAGCATTGCACCCACTTGCAAATGGATGATTAACCCCTTAATGCAAAAAAACGGATCAAAAAAACGACAGACGTTTTTTTAACAGACACAACAAACTGCCACAGCTGTGCTGTGGATTACCTTCCCTATAAACAATTTTGGAAGCCTTTTTAGCCCTTTAGAGATGTCCTGTAGTATTCATGGGACTGCTGAGGGAAGCTGGATGATTCATTTTGTAATTTTAACTGCGCAAAAAAGCGCTAAAATAGGCCCCTCCCACTCATATTACAACAGTGGAAAGCCTCAGGAAACTGTTTCTAAGCAAAATTTAAGCCAGCCATGTGGAAAAAAACTAGGCCCCAATCCAGTTTTATCACCAAAGCATATATAAAAACGATTAAACATGCCAGCAAACGTTTTATATTGCAAATTTATAAGAGTATATAACTCTGATAGTAAGCCTGATACTAGTCGCTATTAAATCACTGTCTTAGGCTTAACTTACATTAATCGGGTATCAGCAGCATTTTCTAGCAATTCCATCCCTAGAAAAACTTATAACTGCACATACCTTATAGCAGGATAACCTGCACGCCATTCCCCCTCTGAAGTTACCTCACTCTTCAGACATATGTGAGAACAGCAGTGGATCTTAGTTACTTCTGCTAAGATCATAGAAACACGCAGGCAGATTCTTCTTCTAAATGCTGCCTGAGATAAAATAGTACACTCCGGTACCATTTAAAAACAATAAACTTTTGATTGAAGAAAAAAATAACTAACTATCTTACACCACTTTCCTCTTACTACCTCCAGCTATGTTAAGAGCTTGCAAGAGAATGAATGGATATGGCAGTTAGGGGAGGAGCTATATAGCAGCTCTGCTGTGGGTGAACTCTTGCAACTTCCTGTTGGGAAGGAGAATATCCCATAAGTAATGGATGATCCGTGGACTGGATACACTTAAAAAGAGAAAAATCCTTATAAATTGCTGCCTCTCCACACAAACCCCTCAAACTATTGACACTAACACACAGACTCACCGCTCCGAACGGATAAGGAGATGGAGTCACGTGATCGGAATCGGCAACCTGCTGAAAATGTCGCCGCTACGTTACTGAGGCTTAAGCAGGAAGATGGAGTCAAGATGGTGCCTGTTACAGGCGCCAAACAAAAAAACAGCGCTTCTTCTAAAGTGTAAAACAACAAGGATAACACCGCTCCTACTAGAGCAGAAGAGCTTTCACAAGATCGGTCTGAGGAGTGAACAGAGCTTCTATCAAGCGCTCACTTCCAGAACCGATAGCTACACAACAAAAATGCTAACACTAAACCGCTTGCCATATCGTCCCATGCAGGGACCATTAAACCAGTGCAGATCACAATTCATATAAGCCAAGTCTCCTCACATAATATGTCACATCAAGTGCCTGCACTTTGCCATAAGAAATACTCCTACTAGGATATATAATGTCCCCATTAATTTTGCAGGATCCTCTTTAAAGTGCACAGCCTCCTACACTAGAACACAAAAAGGGCACTTACCTGCATCTAGCTGTCCGGCAGGAGGACAGCTTACACAGTATGAGAGGATGCCACTCCTCACAGAGACCTGTAGAAAAAAGAAAATAGAGTAAGCCTACTCTTGCTTTCTATACTCTGGGTAGCAAATATGTGAGGAAACGCAGCAAGGCCCACCTTACAAGTTCCCCACTGATTAAAAGCCACCACTGCCCTGCTGAAGAGACTAACGTGGAGTATGGCAAGACCCAATCTTGAGAGAAAAGATCAGAGTAAACCTACTCTGGCTTTAAAATAATAAAATCTTGATTGAAGAGAAATTTTTCTTCAGACACCAAAAACTTCACCTTCTCCTTGCACTGAAGGCAAAGAGAATGACTGGGGGTTATGGGTAAGGGAAGTAATATTTAACAGCTTTGCTGTGGTGCCCTTTGCCTCATCCTGCTGGCCTGGAGTAATATTCCCACAAGTAATTGATGATGCAGTGGACTCACCATATCTTAGGAAAGAAATATGTACTCTTAAACATCCTACAAATTGTAGGACGACCATTGTGGTCTACATTTTAGAATGTAGCTGAAAATTACAGTATGTAGGGCATACCAAACGTCCCTATAAAAAGAGACTGGCAGAACACATTAAAAATATTTAGGCAGCCATTAAGGATCACAGTTTGTCAGAACACTGTAGAATAAAACATAATAGTATTCCCAAATGCCTTAAAGGTTCAGTAGTGGAGGAGATAGGCTAATTAAGCTTCGACAAAGGGACACCTTTAGGATACATTACTTCAATACACTTACTCCTTGTAGACTAAATTAGCTTATTGATATTATACCGTTCCTGTAATTTTGGGGAGTTTTTTTTTTGAAGTTTTTTTGCTTCTTTAAGTACAGCCCTTAGCTAATTATTATTTGCACTTTTTAGATGTTATTTATTGCAACTTTTAAACTTTTAAATGTGTTCAGTGTAACTTGTAATAGTCTGCACCATTTACTATATGGGGGAATCTCTTATTATCTGATTACAAATATATTTATCTGTTTTTTTGTTATAGAATTAGACACGATAGCCTGACAGTATATAATGAGAGGGGTTTAGTATAGCATGTTGCCCCTGAGGATTGTAGCTAAATTTGTGACCCAGATGTAGAAGCTGAGTATAAAGATTTCGCATGATTGTGAAATGAAGGGGAATATTGCGTCTTTGTATATGGTTATTTGTAAACATCCTTGGGAATTGGTTGTGTCCTCGGGTAGGTGTGTCTGTCTCGAGGATATTACTGGCCGGTGGATACGAACGTGATAGATGTTACCTATTAGAAGTTAAACCGGGCTGCTTGCACACTGCGGCAAAGGTACAAAAGCTTTAACGGGATGCCATTTTCACCATATACCCATGACGAAGAAGTCGTTTGGACTTCGAAACGTGTTAAGTTTGTGGTGGGCATCCCGGTTCACCCTATGACACTTGGACGCTGATGATCTAATCTGAGTGAGCTTTTTACTTACCTCATTTTGGATTGAGGTTTTACTTTATAAGGGTTTTTACTGTTTTTAGCCTTTGGAAATAAATGGTAATACACTATTGGTGCCATGCCTTTTTGCTTTTATTTTTCACGCTCTGCTGCTGAATGATTTTGAGCAACATTACTCATTGAACGCTGGATCGGAGTACGAATTGAACCTAAAGGAAACCCTCCCGGGTTTTCCTGTCTTTCCAGTATGGATGTCGTTTCCTCCACCTGACCCTCTCTTACCTCATATGATTATTTTTTTCCTTTTGTGATATATATATATATATAAAAAAATATATAGGTATAATATATATATTTGTGCAAAAAAACATCAGCTATATATAGAAATATGTATTTATGAATAAATGGAACATATTCTACTATGTGAAGAACATTGGAAGGTTAGTGCACTTGAGAATATGTGATCGGGTTTGCGTGTGAGTAGGGTGGTTTACTATCAACTTGTAATACTAACGCTAACGGAAGTGCGCAAAAAGCTTACATCTAGTGGAGTTAACACTCAAGCAGGAGTGTTAAATAACGCTCCACTTGTAATCTGGCCCTAAATGGTTAGGCAGTCTGGAAGAGGTGATGAATCAGTTCTGTACGACAGTTTTTTTTTAACCCCAAATGTAATAATAAAATATCTTTGACTAAGAAGAATGATTTCTTTTATGTAAAATTATGTTTTCTCTGCCTTTCTATTACAAATACTAAAAGCACACAGAACAGTATATTGGCTGAATGTGAAAATTGCAGATGTTTAGAAAACACTGAGAAAGAAGTTATTGTACAGGGAACAGAGTATGAAATAATTTTAGTGGGAATAGAGGAGGAACATAACTGCACGTAACAGATGAAACAGAGAAGGGACAAACACAGTTATAGGAGGTTCCTGCAGGGGAAGCACAAAAGTACAACATAATGGCAGAAGGAATAAATAGAAAGTAAAGCAATAACAACCCCCCCCCCCCCCAATATTTCTATAAAGGACTAGCAGTAGAGGAGCAGCTTTGGCATCGAATGACAGCAAGTATGAACTGGTGATATGGTGAGCAAAGTGCTTCAAACCACTGAATGTCAGACAATGTGAAATGGTGATTGCTTGAGAGCAAGAATATGGAGACCAAAAACAAAGATTACAGACATCAAGTATAAAAAAAACTAGGAGTGAGTAGTGAGAGATGTTAAATACTGTTGAGTGAGGCTTAAGGAAAGGGGGGGGGGAGGAGTATATAGGTGCTGCATTATCACTTCGTTTAATCCTGGCCTTGTATGCAGAAAACTTCTGAACTTGGCTCAACAAAAAGTTATTTAAAAAAAAAAAAAAGTTAAATGGTTGTCTATGATTCCAATAGCAAAGATATCAAAATGAGAAATAATAAAAACTGATTAAATGATTACATGTAGTCAAAAATGTGAAGATGGCTAAGAGAATTACTTCCTTAAAACAAGTTAAAAAAAAACAATGCTTTTAGCCTAGTAAACAAAACTCTAGACGAGATTGGATACACGATACCCATACATAAGGTTTTGAACGGACAGAGACTTAAAGACAGACAAGAACTAGGAGACATCCTGAATGGGGCTTTTGCAAGCTGGTTAAAATATGGACAACTGCGACACCTTTTTGAAAAGTCTGAGCATAAACCCGACTGGACGAGACCCATGACCCGCTTTGAGACCATATGCACTGCTCAAGGCCCCCTACGACACACATTATCACTAGCAAAATCCATATTACAGGGAGACGGCAGGGTTACACGACCGTCATATACCAACAAATGGCAGCAAGACCTAAATATTGTACTAGAGGACAAAGAATGGAGTAGGATTTATGCTCTGGTGGGGAGGTCATCATCATCCACTAGAATTCTAGAGCTCAATTATAAGTTATTGTCCAGGTGGTACCTGACACCATCACGCCTTAAAAGTATATACCCAAATTCATCCGATCTCTGCTGGAGGGGATGCAGCCTCAGGGGAACTATGTCCCATATGTGGTGGGACTGCCCCGTGGTCAGGCCATTTTGGCGGGAGATAGAACTCTTTTTTAGACAACTATTGGACGACACATTTACACTAACCCCTGTTATTGCACTGCTGAATGCTCTCCCCAGAAACATATGCCAACTTAGACAAAAGGTGATCCAGTTCTCCCTGAACTCAGCCAGGTCTTTGATAGCTAGCAAATGGAAAACCCCTGTAAAGCCTACAGTGCAGGAGTGGTTGAAACAGGTAGATGACACACTACTTTTAGAGGAATACAGCTATTTTAAAACACAAAGAAAGGCATTATTTTTAGACATCAAATTATACTGGGATCTAACGAAAGCAAGTTTCACACATTCACGGCTGGCCAGGCCCCCAACGCCCCCAGGGCGAGAAAGGAAGCTAGAATCGGGGAGCTAATTAATCACTCCAGTAGAAGAATTAATAGATTGTAAACTATGATACTAATGAGCACATTGCCATCAAAATGCTCGCCCAGGCTATATTTATACCAGGACAGATGTATCTTAGAAAGTAATTTCTATACGTTAAGCTGATATGATTTGTGTTGTTAAGTTCAGTAGAGGAATCAATCATAGATTGTAAAATTTGATACTACTGAACACATTGCCTTCAAAATGCTCACCTAGGCTATATTTACACCAGGAAAGATGTATCTCAGAAAGTAATTTCTATATGTTAAGCTGACATGATTCGTGTTGTTAAGTTAAATGTTTTAAGAAATGTGATTTTACCATGATCAATGTATTTTTGTGAAAATACCAATAAAACTTTTTGAAAACGAAAAAAAACAATGCTTTAAATCATGGAATTATCAAGTAACAAAATGAAACAATGAATGAACCACTCAAGTCAGTAAATCCTAGTGCCAGGAAAGTTGTCAATTCTAAGATTTAACTAGGATATAAACAAGGAGTTAAAAACGGAGTATCTTGATAATTCTGGAGATGACAGTTTTTTCAGTAACTTACTCAGGCCTTTTGATCCCATGTCGTCAGGGATCTCCTGTTGTCCCAGAGAGCAAGCAAAAACAAAGAAATAATCACAGAGATCAGTTATCGGTTACATAAAAGTGGTGTCATGGGTAGAGGCATTTCCAGCCACAGGAAAAGGTAATGTTTATGTACTAGCAGATCAGTCATCAAAAAACATGCACAGTTCAAACTTGCTAATAGAAAAAAAAAAAAAAAAACTTTTAATGATGCTTTTTTTAAGATTGTGATTTTTATTTTTTTAAATTTAGTGATTTTTTGTCTTTATTTAACAATTCTGAGCATTATACTGGTATATGAAAACTTGATATAGAAAAAAAACTAAGTTTGAACTTGCTTATACAACCCCATTTCAAGTCATTATTACCACGCAGGCTACAGTGTACACTTAACAGAAATAACAAGCCCTACAATGATACTTTCCTTTTGCACCACAAACCACCAATGCCAACCATTATCTGCTTTCAAAGAATGCACTGTAGATTAATGGAAACAACTTGAATTTAGGGTATTTGTTGAAATATACTTTATTTCAATGTAACCAGTCACTGTTTTTGGAAATGCCTCCATTGTTACACCCTACCGCAACATCTAGCAAACCTTTCTAGAGCTTGTACAACTGAAATCCATATACTTACGGTCAATATCACTGGTTTCCAGCTCACTCTGGTCCTTGTTCTTGTAGAATGGAAATTTTCGGGAAAAGAGGTTCTTTTTACGCTTGTCATTGAATGACTGCTGAAGAAGAAAAGGAGGGGGCAAAACAAAGGATGTCTAATGTCTGTGTGTACAAACGGTTGCCTGAGTAGATCTGTGGATGCTGACCAGTAGAGCGATAGCATGCAGCATCTACTTCAAAGACCTAGTTTGTATATGTAAATGTTCCTAAAGCAGCCTGCAATGCTTGGCTTCTTTTAGAACAGGGTGAAATATAGATCAGACTTTTCCACTCCTAGCACTGCAAAATTACTCTTAATACTTAAAAAAACAAAAACAAAAAAAACCCACTTAAAAATTAGCAACAGACACTGACTCGACTATATGCATTAAAAGCATTACTGTGCATCAATATTGTTAGCTGTGATTAGTTGTTATTTTTTTTATATTGAACATGAAACTTATTAAGAAATCTCTAAAGCAACACAATTAAAATACTTTTTGAAATAAGCTAAATATCTTTCCTGGGGTTGAATATACTGTTCAAGGAATTAAACCATAATGTAATTCTACTTTAATGTCAACGATGTACTAGAATACAACATGCAAAATTAAGCAACTTGATACAGAATATGCAGCATTTCAAGTTACATAAAAGGGAGATATAACGCATTTTATTCATTTCATTATTGCACTATTGCTGGGACAAAAACTATATTTGTCTCTGGAAATAATTTTTATTTTAATATATTATTTATGAAATGGCAATGGGTAAATGTTTAGGCACCTGAAGAAAAATAAATAAATAGAGCAGTTGGACCATGTGACTATAAAAAGATCACTAAATACTGTCTATTAATGGCAATGTAGGTTATCAAAGTTGCTCAAACTGATAAGTTGCATGATGAGACAATTTTGAATAAATAAAAGTATTCTGCATGAACTATAGAAATATATCTGTAAAGATAAAAAGTAAAAACTGAGAATTGTTAATCTATTGGTATTTGGCGGGTTTTAAGACCTATCCATAGGTTTTATCTGCTACCCGAATTAATTTGTACGTATGTGCTATTAATAATTTTTCCTTTCTTTGTTTATGAAATTATCAGCCAGCCCACAACACAAATAAGTAAAGCAATGCTGGTCTAAAAAACCTCTGCCACTCAAAATTCCTTACAGGATTGTTGCAGAATGTATGTATGCTTTAAAAGTGCTGTTTCTATCAGGGAAGGCAGAGCTGAATAAAGGGTACTGCTCAGTTCATAATTAAAGTTACAAAGGTATATACTACATCAACACAGATACACAACCAGCCATCTGCAGATGTTGTTCAGATCAGAAACATTATTCAGTTGATAAACTGATAGTAACATTTGTGAATAATGGAGGCAGAACATTCAACCACTGGGAAGAACATGCTGGGATTCATGTGACCATAAACATAACATTGAAAATTAAAATAAATGTTAAAATAAGGCCTAGAGTACAACAGGTTCAGGTTCTCATTTTATAAATTCATGTATTATGCATGTATCCATTCCGCAGACACACAAAAATTAAATACAGCTAAAACTTATGT
The DNA here is from genome assembly GCF_027579735.1 of Bombina bombina. NCBI lineage: Eukaryota > Metazoa > Chordata > Amphibia > Anura > Bombinatoridae > Bombina > Bombina bombina. The sequence goes on from NC_069502.1 coordinate 404,707,287, forward strand.
TAGTAACGTTAGTGAGTGCAGTAAAAAGAGGATATTATTTGAAAAAAAAGAGAAAAACAATTAAAGGAAATAGGTAGTTGAAGAATACAAATAGTTTGTAGGTATAAGGCCAAAAAATGTGTATCCCTGTGTGACCTATCATTAAAGGGATATGAAACCCAATTTTTTTTTTTCATGATTCAGATAGCGAATGCAATTTTAAGCAACTTTCAAATTTACTCCTATTATCAATTTTTCTTCGTTCTCTTTGTATCTTTATTTGAAAGCAGGAATGTAAGCTTAGGAGTCGACCCATTTTTGGTTCAGAACCTAGGTAGCACTTGTTGGTTGGTTGCTAAATGTAGTCTCAATCACTGACTCAGAAAAGCCTCTCTGAAAAAGAATCAACCGTTCAATCTTCATGAAGTCAAGCTGAGAGACTGGAGATTTCGATAGAAGAATGGACCATGCACTAAGAGATCTGGATGCTGAGCCAGACGCCATGGAGAAGCACTGGACATTCAAACCAGATCCGTATACCAGGTCCTGTGTGGCGACGCAGGAGCAATTAGAAAGGCAGAAACTCTGTCCTAAAACTGAAAGAAGAGAACAGGAGCGCAAAAACGGAAGATCTGAGTGTAGTATAGATAGAAAACTTTTTCATATAAAATCAGGTAAAAACACACACACTTTGCGACCTCAAACATATGAGGTATGAACAAGCAACATCTATTGGGTATATCAGCGGTATACACTCACAGCTCAGTCTCCCTGCATATGATCAACAGTCACTTACCGTCCGTCTAACATGTATATCCCCGTGTGTGTTCGAAGATCAGCTCTGGTTTCAAAAGCAGCTTGGCTCAGCAAGGACCCAGAAGAGATTGTGTACACTGGATCAGTCCACAACCTGCATGAGTAGCAAAGCAGAAGACGGTCCTCTGCTACCCTCTCTTTACAGTTAGGCGTCCAAAAAGACAGAAACATTATCTAAGCTACCACCCTCGAAAGGACAATCGGAGGAAAGATGTAAACCAACTGATACTGTCAAGGAGCTGCTAATGCATCCAACAACTCCGACTAAGGGTCCTGAGACCTAGAGCCGTACCAAGGAAGCTTGTGATTCAGATGCAAAGCCGTCAAATCAATCTGTCGAAGACCTCCTGATATAGGGACCACTCCCCTGAATGCAGACACTGCAGACTCAGATAATCTGCCTCCCCATTGTCGACTGCTGAAATGGTGCACTGATGCCTTTCTGATCAATTCAGAATGAGAGAAACCTCCATCATAGCCAGAGAGCTTTGAGTGCCCCCTGGTGGTTTACATAAGCCACTGTAGTTATATTATCTGACAGAAAAGGAGTTAATAGAACCAATTTAGATTGAGGCCAAGTCAGCAGTGCCCTGAAGATCAGCCCGAGTTCTAGGACATTGATTGATAGGGATGCCTCCTGAGGGTACCAGACTCCCTGCCCTCTCAAATAATTTCAGATGACTCCTCATCCAGACAGGTTGGAATCTGTAGTGATTATCTGACATACTGGATGGAAAACACAAACTTCGAGACCAGGTCTGGAGACGTCCACCAGGAAAAGGGATTTTCCCATATAATGGTCCAACTGTATTATCTGAGACAAATAGGAATGTTCTCCATTCCACTGCCTCAACATACATAGCTGTAGAGGTCAAAGATGGAACCTTGCAAAAGATATTGTGTCTGACGCCGCCATCATAAGACCCACAAACTACATACATTGAGCAACTGAAGGGAGATGACAGGACTGAAGCTTCTGGCAAGCCAACTGAAGCTTGAATTTAAATGAATCTGTTAAAAACAACTTAATTCAGTCTATTATAACTCCCAAGAAGCACACTCTTGTATCAGGAGTCAATGAACTATTGGCTATGTTGAGCTTTCTTCCATACTTGCTAAGAAACACAAGTATTTTCTCTGTGTGAACTGATGCTAAATGTAAAGATGGAGCCTGAACCAAGATATTGTCCAGGTACGGTGCTACTGATACATCCTGAGCCCTGATGTCAAAGAAGGGCTACCAGAATTTAATTAAAATTCTTGGAGCGGTGGCTAAACTAAATGGTAAGGCCACAAACTGATAGTGTCTGTCCAAGACAGCAAACGAAAGAAAGCGATGACAGTCTGGGTGTATTGCAAAGTGGAGATACGCATCCTTTGATATAAATTGACCTCATAGAAACAGAGGAAGAATGGACCTTATAGTCTCAATCTTGAATAAAAGAACCTTCAAGAAATTGTTCATAAATCTTTAAGTCTAGAATTGGTCTGAATGTTCCTCTGTTCTTTGGAAAAATGGAGAGTGTAGTAGAATCCCTTTCCCTGATCCTCCACAGGAACGATTACTCCCCCATATCCTCCAGCTCCTCTACAGATTTGAAGAAAGCGCCCTCTTTTGAGGCATTCTGGAAATGTGAGACAGGATAACCCTTTTCCGAGGACATGATCTGAAACCTATCCTGTATTCTTTAGAGTAGAGCATTCAAAACTTCATGTTGGTGGCACACTTTTTAAACCTACATAATTTCACCACACAGTAATTCAGTTGTACTAGCAAACAGGAGGTCAAACTAACTTGTTTTAAGAGATACGGACACATACATACATTATATAATAACGAAATGTATTTACAAGTAACAGTAAGTATGTGCAAGAATTAAAAAAAAAGTTTAATATCACCAATAGCTACTTACTATTTTAATGGGATGTATGAGGTTGATGAGATGAACACAGTTTCTGAATATTTGGTGGAATATTAGATAAAGACACTCACATTTTATCATCAAGCATTTTTAAGCTTCCATTTCCTATCCATATATCAAGAGCAGGAGCAGCAATGCACTACTGGGAGCTATCTGCAAAAAAAAACCAAACACACTTTGACATCTGACTTCAGCTCAGCATTTAAGCTGCCACCCTCAGAGCTCTGTGAGTTGCACTGAATACTGCCCGTGCAGCAAACACACTGCTATCCCACTCACTGACTACACGTGCAGTCAGGAGCCAAAGTTGCCACCAATGGGAATAGTTTCAGTTCCCACTGAGCTGCGCCAATAGGTTAAGATAATTTGTGACCCACTAGGTATCAATCACGAGTCAGCCAAGTGATATGCGTAGAAAGCGTAGAAAGCAGGCGGAAAGTCGGAAACCAAAAAAAAAATTTGTGCTGAAGCAGGGACACACCTACACACTGCTGCCGACACACTAATGTATCACAACACAGTTTGGAAAGCACTGCTTTATTGACTATCTCCAGAACCCAAGGCTCCTATACAGAATGGTCCCAAGCCTCTTGGAAATAGCTTAGTCTGCCCCCTACGGGAGAAGACTCCAGATCGGAGGCCGCACCTTCATGCTGATTTGTTATCGGCAGAGGCCTTTTTAGGCTGTTTGGATTTGTTTCAAGAAAAATTAGGCCTCCTGGTTGGCTGAGAAGTGTCTGACTTCTGGGTTGAGGAAGACTTTTGAGACTTGTTCTGCCGAAAGGAACTAATATGATTGCCGACCTTAGTCTTAGGCCTAGACATCTTGTTTTGTGGCAAAAAGGCCATATTACCTACAGTCACTATAGATATGATAGAATCCAACCAGAGCCAAATAATGTTTTACTCTTGAAAGCAAGAGATGATAATCTGGAGTTGGAAACCATGTCAGCAGACCACAATTTGAGCCAAAGAGCCCTTTGGCACCAAACGGCTAAAGCCCTATTTTTTGCATTAAGTTGAATTATCTGAATGACAGCATCACAGCATTGCCCTTTTTAAACACCGAATATAGTCCTGAATCTCCTACAATGAAGATTCCTGAGAGAGTCACATCATAAGGCCGCAGCTCCTGCCACCGCAGTAATGCTAACAGCTGGCTAAAATAGACCTCCTTGAAGAATGGCCTTGCAAAGGAAACCTTCCAGCTTTCTGTCCATAGGGTCCTTGAAAGAGGTACTATCCTCTAAAGGAATCGTCGACGTTCTAGCAGAAGTAGAAATTGTGCCATCCACCTTTGGAATGGTTCCCCAGATTTCAAAATTAACTTCAGCTTTTTAAAAAAGGTAGGCGATGAATAAAAAAAAAGGTACACCTGGTTTATCTTATTCCTTTGAGACAATTTCATACACTAAAGAGAGAACAGGAAAGATGTCCGGAACTTTTGATTTAGTTCTGAAAATCATATCTAATTTTTTAACCTGCTTCCCCGGTTTAAACTCCTGTACACCTTAAGTCTTTAGTGCTTCCTTCAGCAAGGAACGCAAGTGATCTATCCTGAACTGAAAGGTGTTATCCTCTGTCTCCTTGCCAGATTCAGAATCTGAGACATCTGAGAAAACCTCTCCGTCAGAAGCTGAGGAAGAAAAATCTTTATCTAAAGCAAGCTGAGCTGGGATAACACCCCTTGAAGAAAAGTCAGATGAAATTTGCTTATGCTTGTGTTTACCTGCAGGATTTTTAAAGCTAGGAGCAAACTCTGTCACTCCCCCCTGAGCAATACAAACTGGAAAATGGCCCGCTGCAGTAGTTGGGGCAGAAGAGTGGTTCTGTACAACAGTGACTAAGCAGGAGTTGCATAGTTGTGGAGGACACACAGTCACCAATGTACAGAACAGACATTTATTAAAAAGGATAATAAGCTCTGTGAAGGCAGCACTAGCTTGATCCATAATCTCCTAAATACCCCAAAACCTTACAGGGGACCCAAAAGGAGATAGGTACAGACAATAAAGAGTTAAAGTTAGAGAAAAAGCCCCCAAACTGTGCAGGCCTAACGCACCCTACAAAGAGCTGCCCAAGTCAGTGCTACTAGTCAAAAGGCTAGAAAATAGTTTCCTCTGAGCTCCGGTATAAGGTGCTTACCTCTCCTGGCTCCAATAACAGTCTGGACTGAGCAGAGATGGTCTTCGTGTGGTCCTAGCAGCTCTAAGTAACACCAACGCTGTGTGAGCAGAATTGCAACAGAAGCAGACGTGAAGTGAGTGGAATGCGCACCAAACACTTCTCCTGTTGCGGGAATGTTTAACCCCTCCCACGACCATGTCGGCTTCTCTGCTACTATCTTTCTGCGTGATCTTAAAGGGCCAGTACACCTAAAATGGTGTAATCCAGAAAAGTGACCACACAAGTCTCACAGAGTCAAAGACAGCCCCCACACATAAGGAGTACTGTAAATAAAATATTCAGTGACCCCAGAGACCTATAGGCAGGATCAACACTCCTTGTCACCCCTGTGCACAAACCACTGCACATTCTAAGGGTATAAGTTTGAGTACCAACCGGTTCACTTAAGACATTAAGTCTAAGGAGTGTGTCTCACGTATCTAGAACTAAGTCCCCTAGGAGACATGATCAGTGTTCCTCACATATCAAGGACTAAATATGCCCCATAGGAGACCCCCTGTTCATGAAGTACCAACAGAGGAGATATAGTTACAGGACACAATCCTCCTATGTCACTGACAATTAGGATTGTGCTCAAGGGTAACTACGCCTGGCTCACAGGAGGAGGCTTAGGAACTTCCCAGCGGCACCGGAGGCATGAAAAGATAAAACCTCTTAGGAAGCTTTATCTAAACAGGCAGTTCCCTTCTACATCCCTCTCCTCCAGGAACTGTCTATTGAGGGAGAAAATAAAAACAAAAATTCAAAGACACCTCTGTCCTTGCACTTTCCTTGACAAAGCAAACAAATACAGGGAGAGAACGGGAAGTAGGAGCGATACTTAAAGCTCTGGTGTTGGGTGTCTTTACCTCCTTCTGGTGGTCAGGTGACGTAATTCCCAAGAGTAAGGTTGTGAACTCACAACTATTAGAACGAAAGTGTACATTTTACTCTCCTTAAAGTAATGTGCTCAACTATTGTAATCTAGGCTCATCTGCTTGTTATCTCCTTTACTAAGAGCAGATATGAGCAGTTGTAAATTAGCTACTAGAGAAACAATTTAAAAGTGTTTAATGTCCCTTTAAGGCACATGAAAATATTTGTGAGAGGACCATTGGAGGTTCTATGGGGTGGTATGCACCTCCAAGCAAACGCAAAGCATCCCCATTGAGCTGAGAAGGCCTCCATATTTTATGTGTGCTGTCTTTTACAACGTTTTCACCACCTTTGTTAGCGCGCCAATTGAGCCCCCCACCCAAATATTAAAGGGAAATTATACACCAAAATGAATATAGGCTTTTTAAATAAAGCATTAAGTATAGCTAAAATGTGCAATTGACATGCATTACCTATTTTGCAGCCAACTCTCTTAAAAATGAGAAAAAGCATGCATAGTGTTTCACTGAAGATGTATACCGACGTACTATACTTTAATCACTGAGCTATTGTTTTCCCCTCACTCCCTACAGCTAGGAATTTACTAACTGTCATGCCTGACTCACTGAAGCTGCATTAAGTTATATGAAGTCTGCTGAGAAACTGTTTTTTTTTTTTTAATTTGTAAAATAAGAACAGCAAAAGAGATACACAGAGAACTGCCTAAAACTATACAGATTTGTCTGTCTCCCACCTCTACCTGTAACACTGTGCAGCTCCTCACCTGACTAAACTTTTCACAGGCACTTCTCTAAGAAATGATCTCCTAGTCAGGATCATATTTCACTGAGAAGTGTGTGAGAAGTTTAGCTCCCTGTGTGTAAAAGCTAATTTGTTACATTGTAAACACCCAGTGCAGCAGAGGCATAGCTGTCTGATTTTAGGCAAATTCGTTTCTACACACAGGGAGCTAAACTTCTCACACACACACTCTCAGTGAAATATAATCCTGACTAGAAGGAGATCGTTTCTCAGAGAAATGTCTGTGAGAAGTTTAGTCTGGTAAGGAGAGGGAGTGTGGAGATGCACAGTGAGGAGGTAGGAGACAGACAAAGCTGGAGAGCTTAAGGCAGTTCTGTGTATCTTTTACTGTTCTTATTTTACAAATAAAACAACAGTTTCTCAGCAGACCTCATAACTTACTGCAGCTTCAGAGAGTCAGGCATGTCAGTGACTTCCTGGCTGTAGGCAGTTAGTTAGGGAGTGAGGGGAAAACAATAGCCGAGTGTAGTATGTAGGTATACATATTCAGTTAAACACCCTGCATGGTTTTTCCTAGTTTTAGGAGAGTTAGCAGCAAAATAGGTAATGCATGTCAATTGCAAATTTTAGCTACACCTAATGCTTTATTTAAATAGTCTATAATAATTTTTGTGTATAACGTCCCTTTAAGTTCTAGAACCGCCACTGGAAAGGATGAGACAGCCTAATTGGATTCATAAAGCTCTGAAGTGGAGGTGTACTGCTATTTTGTAAGTATGTTTTAGTGATGAATTTTATGCAGCAAAGAATCATTCACAAATTCACCAACATTTAATTCTCAAAGTAAGATGTCCGAATCTTATATAACATTTTTTATATCTATTACTTCCTTCAGATAGCTGTATATAGTTACACGTTGTAGCCCTGTATCCACAAAAAGTAATAAGTGCAAATACAACTATTTATGCAATTTTCACTGACTTATATTGAACTGTAGTTGCGATTTTTTTTTTATGCAAGCATTAACTTAAGGTGGAGGTGAGACCTATTTTTTTTTTATTTAATGGTGCATTCTAATAATAAAAAAATGCTCTATTTCATTTATTGCAAAATTTCCCACACAAACCCCTCCCAGAGGCTAAAAACATGTGGAAAACAACTTACTTAGCAAGGGTCCAGTAACAGCCAATCAAGTGCTGCATACTAATTATCAGCTAGAGCCTTACATGGATCAGAGGGAAAAGTGCAAGGTAAGTGACTTTAGAAAAAGATTAAAACCAGTGTGGAAGGGGACTTTATAATGTATGTAAATAAATAAATAACTAAACAGGGTGGTTTATTCTTTTATTAGAATATCCATTGAAATTAGTTGGGATGTACAGAATTTTAGGGAAGGCAAAGATTTTATGGAAATTGTAAATAATTGAAGTTATGATGAGAGGAGAGGTTATGAGGATTTAGACAGACTTATTTTATACTAAAATCGACTTAAAGGGACATTACATCCAATTTTTTTCTTTCATCATTCAGATACAGAATACAATTTCAAACATTACAATTTACTTCTATTATCTAATTTGCTTCATCCTTTAGGTATCCTTTGTTGAAGAAATAGCAATGCACATGGGTGATCCAATCACACCACAAGGCATCTAAGGGCAGCCACCAATCAGCACCTCCCGAACATATTTAGATATGCTCATCAACAAAGAATATCAAAAGAATGAAGCAAATTAGATAATTAGTCAATTGAAATGTTGTTTAACATTGCATAATCTTTAGAGATCATGAAAGAAGTAAATTAGGGTTTATGTCCCTTTGATCTATTCCAGTGTTTGAAGTAGCATTCATCATATGTTTTTCAACAGCTACAATGCTATTTATCTTAATTGTGGGTAAGGATCAACTTTGTTTTTGCAATAGGTAAGTAAAAGAAGATGAAATATAGTAAAAAAAAAAAAAAGAAAAAGAATGAGTGTGTAAGTTAGTGAAAAACAGTAATTATGAGTGAAGGGCAGAGAAATAATATATAGGTTATAAGTGAAATGGTATTAAAAGAAACAAAATGCAGTTCACTATCAATGGCAAGCGTATTTTGTTTTTAAATGTAATTTCATGCATTTTTGAATGCTGTGTTAGTACACTGAGCGTGTACAGTTATTCAGTTGAAGAACAAGGTTATAACTTAACGTTAATTCAGTTAAATAGTTTGCAGCTTTCTTGTATCACATGCACTTAGCATGCAACTCACACGTTGGAGTAAAGCAATACAATATTTATTTTGTACTTTGTCTTACAAGAACATGGTAACACAGATAAACACAATCACATCATTTCATTTTACCATATTAAACACATTACTTTTTTTTAAAAGCCCTTTTCATATGCTTACCCAGCATTTAAAAGATGCAGTCTTTAAATAACCTATTACATTTTTTAGCAGTTTTAGTTTTAGAAAATGCCCACTCCAAAACCCACATTATTATTATAAAGTCTGAATACTATTTTAGATGCATTTTGGAAACATACTGTAAAGTTATGTTACGCATAGAAAGCAAAATCGAATATAAAATGAGAAAGGTTATGTTTTACCTAAAGGTACATGAAATTCTGTCATGATTCAGATAGAGCATACAATTTTAAACAACTATTTGTCTTTATCTTTTGGTATCCTTTGTTGAAGTAAAAGCAATGCACATGGGTGAGCTAATAACGAGGCATATATGTGCAGCCCCCAATCAGCAGCTCCTACCCTACATAGGTATGCTATTCAACAAAGGATACCAATAAAATGAAACAAATTCGATGATAGTAGAAGTAAATTGGAAAGTTGTTTAAAATTGCACTCTATCTAAATCATCAAAAATGTGTGTTTCATGTCCCTTTAATATATGAATGTGCAAGGACTGCATCTTTTGGCTGAAATGCAGCAATCATTTCAGATGTATCATGCAAATTACAGCATGCAGCAAATCCCTTTTACTTTCCTGAAATTTCTGGGGTGTTGCTTTAACCCAATACAATTTTAAAAGTTTTCATGACTGACAGCTGAAAAAAACATAATCTATGTAAGAACTTACCTGATAAATTCATTTCTTTCCATGAGCTAGTGACGTATGGGATATACAATCCTAGCAGGAGGGGCAAAGTTTCCCAAACCTCAAAATGCCTATAAATACACCCCTCACCACACGCACAATTCAGTTTAACGAATAGCCAAGAAGTGGGGTTATAAAATAAGGAGTAAAAAAGTATATAAAAAAGGAGGAACTGGAAATATAATTGTGCTTTATACAAAAAAACATAACCACCATAAAAAGGGTGGGTCTCATGGACTCTTGCCAATATGAAAGAAATTAATTTATCAGGTAAGTTCTTACATAAATTATGTTTTCTTTCATGTAATTGGCAAGAGTCCATGAGCTAGTGACGTATGGGATATTAATACCCAAGATGTGGAACTCCACAGAAGAGTCACTAGAGAGGGAGGGATAAAAATAAAAACAGCCGTTTTCCGGGGAAAAAATTAAATCCACATCCAGTTTTTCTTATAATTGAAAAGAAAAAAAACTTAAACATAAGCAAAGGAATCAAACTGAAACAGCTGCCTGAAGAACCTTTCTACCAAAAACTGCTTCCGAAGAGGCAAATACATAAAAACGGTAGAATTTAGTAAATGTATGCAAAGAAGACCAAGTTGCTGCTTTGCAAATCTGATCAACTGAAGCTTCATTCTTAAAAGCCCAGGAAGTGGAAACTGATCTAGTAGAATGAGCTGTGATTCTCTGAGGCGGGGCCTGACCCGACTCCAAATAAGCCTGATGAATCAAAAGCTTTAACCAGGATGCCAAGGAAATGGCAGAAGCTTTCTGACCTTTACTAGGACCAGAAAAAAACCACAAATAGACTATAAGTCTTTCGGAAATCTTTCCAGAGAATGTAAGGATCTCTCCAAATAATTTTTAGGATTAGGACACAAAGAGGGAACAGCAATTTCCCTATTAATGTTGTTAGAATTCACAACTTTAGGTAAAAATTTAAATGAAGTACGCAAAACTGCCTTATCCTGATGGAAAATCAGAAAAGGAGACTCGCAAGAGCGAGCAGATAATCCGGAAACTCTTCTAGCAGAAGAGATAGCCAAAAGTAACAACACTTTCCAAGAAAACATAATTTATGCTTACCTGATAAATGTATTTCTCTTGTGGTGTATCCAGTCCACGGATCATCCATTACTTGTGGGATATTCTCATTCCCAACAGGAAGTTGCAAGAGGACACCCACAGCAGAGCTGTCTATATAGCTCCTCCCCTAACTGCCATATCCAGTCATAGGAAACCATAGGGTGCAGTGGTGACTGTAGTTTAAAATTAAAAAATACCTGCCTTAAAATGACAGGGCGGGCCGGGGACTGGATACACCACAAGAGAAAAATTTATCAGGTAAGCATAAATTATGTTTTCTCTTGTAAGGTGTATCCAGTCCACGGATCATCCATTACTTGTGGGATACCAATACCAAAGCTAAAGTACAGGGATGAAGGGAGGGACAAGGCAGGTACTTAAACGGAAGGTACCACTGCCTGTAAAACCTTTCTCCCAAAAATAGCCTCCGAAGAAGCAAAAGTATCAAATTTGTAGAATTTTGAGGCGAAGACCAAGTCGCCGCCTTGCAAATCTGTTCAACAGAAGCCTCATTTTTAAAGGCCCATGTGGAAGCCACAGCTCGAGTAGAATGAGCTGTATTCCTTTCTGGAGGCTGCTGGCCAGCAGTCTCATAGGCTAAGAGGATTATGCTTCTTAGACAAAAAGAAAGAGAGGTTGCCGAAGCCCTTTGACCTCTCCTCTGTCCAGAGTAGACAACAAACAAAGCAGATGTTTGACGAAAATCTTTAGTAGCTTGTACGAATCACGTCCAGCTTGTGTAATAGACGTTCCTTCTTTGAAGAAGGATTAGGACACAAAGACGGAACAACAATCTCTTAATTGATATTCTTATTAGATACCACCTTAGGTAAAAACCCAGGTTTGGTATGCAGAACTACCTTATCTGCATGAAAGATCAGATAAGGAGAATCACATTGTAAGGCAGATAACTCGGAAACTCTACGAGCCGAGGAAATAGCTACCAAAAATTTTTTTTTCCAAGATAAAAGTTTGATATCTATGGAATGAAGAGGTTCAAACGGAACCCCCGGAAGAACTTTAAGAACCAAATTTAAGCTCCAAGGTGGAGCAACAGGTTTAAACACAGGCTTGATTCTAACTAAAGCCTGACAAAATGCCTGAACGTCTGGGACATCCGCCAGACGCTTGTGCAAAAGAATAGATAGCGCAGAAATCTGTCCCTTTAAGGAACTAGCTGACAATCCTTTCTCCAATCCTTCTTGGAGAAAAGATAATATCCTGGGAATCCTGACCTTACTCCATGAGTAGCCCTTGGATTCACACCAATAAAGATAGTTACGCCATATCTTAAGGGACAGTCAACACGAGAATTTTTGTTGTTTTAAAAGATAGATAATCCCTTTATTACCCATTCCCCAGTTTTGCATAACCAACACAGTTATAATAATACACTTTTTACCTCTGTGATTAACTTGTATCTAAGCATCTTCTGACAGCCCCCTGATCACATGACATTTTATTTATTATCTATTGACTTTCATTTTAGCCAATTAGTGCAGTGTCTGCCACAATCCACGGGCGTGCTCACAATGTTATCTATAGGGTTTACCTGAACTAGCTCTCCCCTGCTGTGAAAAGCAAATACAAAAGCATGTGATTAGAGGCGGCCTTCAAGGGCTTAGAAATTATCATATGAGCCTTCCTAGGTCTAGCTTTCAACTATGAATAACAAAAGAACAAAGCAAAATTGGTGATAAAAGTAAATTGGAAAGTTGTTTAAAATTACATGCCCTATTTGAAACATGAAAGTTTTTTTTGGACTTGACTGTCCCTTTATGATAGATTTTCCTGGTGACAGGCTTTCGTGCCTGAATTAAGGTATCAATGACTGACTCGGAGAAACCACGCCTTGATAAAATCAAGCGTTCAATCTCCAGGCAGTCAGTCTCAGAGAAATTAGATTTGGATGGTTGAAAGGAATTTGTTTAAGATCTTTAGATCCAAAATTGGTCTGAAGGTTCCCTCTTTTTTGGGAACCACAAACAGATTTGAGTAAAATCCTGTCCCTGTTCCTCCTTTGGAACTGGATGGATCACTCCCATAACTAGGAGGTCTTGTACACAGTGTCAGAATGCCTCTCTCTTTATCTGGTTTGCAGATAATTGTGAAAGGTGAAATCTCCCTTTTGGGGGGGAAGCCTTGAAGTCCAGAAGATATCCCTGGGATATAATTTCCAACGCCCAGGGATCCTGGACATCTCTTGCCCAGGCCTGGGCAAAGAGCGAAAGTCTGCCCCCTACTAGATCCGTTAGCGGATAGGGGGCCGTTCCTTCATGCTGTCTTAGAGGCAGCAGCAGACATTTTGGCCTGCTTACCCTTGTTCCAGGTCTAGTTAGGTCTCCAGACCATCTTGGACTGAGCAAAATTTCCCTCTTGTTTTGCATTAGAGGAAGTTGATGCCGCACTAGCCTCAAAGTTTCGAAAGGCTCGAAAATTAGACTGTTTGGCCCTTGATTTGGACCTATCCTGAGGAAGGGCATGACCTTTTCCTCCAGTGATATCAGCAATAATCTCCTTCAAACCAGGCCCGAATAGGGTCTGCCCCTTGAAGGGAATGTTAAGCAGCTTAGACTTTGAAGTAACGTCAGCTGACCATGATTTAAGCCATAGCGCTCTGCGCGCCTGGATAGCAAAACCAGAATTCTTAGCCGTTAGTTTAGTCAAATGAACAATGGCATCAGAAACAAAAGAATTGGTTAGCTTAAGTGCTCTAAGCTTGTCAAGTATGTCATCCAATGGAGTCGCTACCTGTAAAGCCTCTTCCAGAGACTCAAACCAGAACGCCGCAGCAGCAGTGACAGGAGCAATGCATGCAAGGGGCTGTAGGATAAAACCTTGTTGAATAAACATTTTCTTAAGGTAACCCTCTAACTTTTTATCCATTGGATCTAAGAAAGCACAACTGTCCTCGACAGGGATAGTAGTACGCTTTGCTAGAGTAGAAACTGCTCCCTCCACCTTAGGAACTGTCTGCCATAAGTCCCGTGTGGTGGCGTCTATTGGAAACATTTTTCTAAAAATAGGAGGGGGAGAGAACGGTACACCTGGTCTATCCCATTCCTTAGTAATAATTTCTGTAAACCTTTTAGGTATTGGAAAAACATCAGTGCACATCGGCACTGCATAGTATTTATCCAGTCTACACAATTTCTCTGGCACTGCAATTGTATCACAGTCATTCAGAGCAGCTAAAACCTCCCTGAGTAACAAGCGGAGGTGTTCAAGCTTAAATTTAAATGTAGAGATATCAGAATCAGGTTGCATCATCTTCCCTGAGTCAGAAACATCACCCACAGAAAGAAGCTCTCCTTCTTCAGCTTCTGCATATTGTGAGGCAGTATCAGACATAGCTCTTAAAGCGTCAGTATGCTCTGTATTTCATCTAACTCCAGAGCTATATCGCTTTCCTCTAAATTCGGGTAGTCTGGCTAATACCGCTGACAGTGTATTATCCATGACTGCTGCCATGTCTTGTAAAGTAAACGCTATGGGCGCCCAATATGTACTTGGCGCCATTTGAGCGGGAGTCAAAGGATCTGACACGTGAGGAGAGTTAGTCAGCATAACTTCCCCCTCGTCAGATTCCTCTGGTGATACATTTTTTAAAGACAGAATATGATCTTTATTGCTTAAAGTGAAATCAGTACATTTGGTACACATTCTAAGAGGGGGTTCTACAATGGCTTTTAAACATAATGAACAAGGAGTTTCCTCTATGTGAGACATGTTTGTACAGACTAGCAATGAGACTAGCAAGCTTGGAAAACACTTTAAATCAAGTTAACAAGCAAATATAAGAAACGGTACTGTGCCTTTAAGAGAAACAAATTTTGTCAGAATTTGAAAAACAGTGAAAAAAGGCAGTAAATCAAACAAAATTTTTACAGTGTGTATAATAAACTAACAGAGCATTGCACCCACTTGCAAATGGATGATTAACCCCTTAGTTCAAAAAAACGTTTAAAAAAAACGATAGACGTTTTTTTAACAGTCACACCAAACTGCCACAGCCTTGATGTGGGCCTACCTTCCCCAACAAACGATTTTGGAAAGTCTAAGAGCCCTTTAGAGATATCCTATAGCATTCAGGGGACTCCTGGAGGAAGCAGGATGTCTCAGTCTGTAAAAGTTACTGCGCAAAAAAGCGCTAAATTAGGCCCCTCCCACTCATAGTAACACAGTGGAAAGCCTCAGGAAACTGTTTCTATGCAAATTTAAGCCAGCCATGTGGAAAAAACTAGGCCCCAATAAAGTTTTATCACCAAAGTATATATAAAAACGTTTAAACATGCCAGCAAACGTTTTATATTGTAAATATAAAAGAGTATTACCTCAGAAAGTAAGCATGATACCAGTCGCTATTAAATCACTGTATTCAGGCTTACCTTACATAAATTTGCTATCAGCAGCATTTTCTAGCCTTCACATCTTCTAGAAAAATCTTAACTGCACATACCTCATAACAGGATAACCTGCACGCCATTCCCCCGCTGAAGTTATCTCTCTCTTCAGTCATGTGTGAGAACAGCAATGGATCTTAGTTACAACCTGCTAAGATCATAGAAATCACAGGCAGATTCTTCTATTTTTCTGCCTGGAACAAAATAGTACAACTCTGGTACCATTTAAAAATAATAAACTTTCGATTGAAGCAAGATAACAGCTACATTTCACCACTTCTCTCTTACTACCTCCATGCTTGTTGAGAGTTGCAAGAGAATGACTGGATATGGCAGTTAGGGGAGGAGCTATATAGACAGCTCTGCTGTGGGTGTCCTCTTGCAACTTCCTGTTGGGAATGAGAATATCCCACAAGTAATGGATGATCTGTGGACTGGATACACCTTACAAGAGAAAGTAGTTTATTATCCAAAGAATGCATAGGCTCAGAAGAAGGAGCCTGTAACGCCTTCAAAAGCAAATTAAGACTAAGGAGGAGAGACTGATTTAATGACAGGCTTGATACAGACCAAAGCCTGCACAAAACAGTGAATATCAGGAAGCTTAGCAATCTTTCTGTGAAATAAAACAGAAAGAGCAGAAATTTGTCCCTTCAAGGAACTTGCAGACAAACCATTATCCAAACCATCCTGAAGGAACTGTAAAATTGTAGGAATTCTAAAAGAATGCCAGGAGAATTTATGAGAAGAACACCATGAAATATAAGTCTTCCAAACTCGATAATAAATCTTCCTAGAAACAGATTTACGAGCCTGTAACATAGTATTAATCACTGAGTCAGAGAAACCTCTATGACTAGGCACTAAGCATTCAATTTCCTTACCTTCAAATTTAACGATTTGAGATCCTGATAGAACTAGAGGCGGGAAGATATAAGCAGGTTGGTAAAACCAAAGAACTGCTAACGCATCCATTGACTCCGCATGAGGATCCCTGGACCTGGACAAGTACCTGGGAACTTTCTTGTTTAGATGGGAGGCCATCAGATCTATTTCTGGAAGACCCAACATCTGAACAATCTGAAAAAACACATCTGGATGGAGAGACCACTCCCCCAGATGGCTGAGATAATCCGCTTCCCAATTGTCTAAACCTGGGATATGCACAGCAGAAATTAGACAAGAGCTGAATTCCGCCCAAGAAAGTATCCAAGATACTTCTTTCATAGCTAGGGGACTGTGAGTCCCACCCTGATGATTGACATATGCCACAGTTGTGATATTGTCTGTCTGAAAACAAATGAATAGTTCTCTCTTCAACAGAGGCCAAACCTGAAAAGCCCTGAAAATAGCACAGTGTTCTAAAATATTAATTGGTAACCTTGCCTCTTGAGGTTTCCAAACCCCTTGTGCTGTCAGAGATCCCAAGACAGCTCCCCAACCTGAAAGACTTGCATCTGTTGTGATTAAAGTCCAGGTTGACGAACAAAAGAGGCCCCTTGAACTATACGATGGTGGTCTAACCACCAAGTCAGAGAGAGTCGAACTTTGGGATTTAAGCATATTAACTGTGATATCTTTATATAATCCCTGCAACATTGTTTCAGCATCCAAAGCTGGAGAGGTCTCATATGAAAACAAGCAAAGGGGATCGCGTCTGATGCTGCAGTCATGAGACCTAAAACTTCCATGCACATAGCCACTGAAGGGAATAATTGAGACTGAAGATCCGACAAGCTGAAACCAATTTTATTAATCTCTTGTCTGCTAGAGACAGAGTCATGGACACTGAATCTATCTGGAAACCTAAAAATGTGACCCTTGTTTGAGGAATCAAGGAACTTTTTGGTAAATTGATCCTCCAACCATGTCTTTGAAGAAACAACACTAGTTGATTTGTGTGAGATTCAGCTAAATGTAAAGACTGAGCTAATACCAAAATATTGTCCAAATAAGGAAACACTGCAATACCCCGTTCTCTGATTACAGAGAGTAGGGATACAAGAGGTGCGGACAGATCGAAATTTAAAACGCAAAATTTTATTCCAAAAAGGATTAAAAACAGGAACATGCACAATAAAGTTGCTGAATGTGGTCTAAAACCTAGATTGGCTTACGCGTTTCGGCGTTAGCCGTAGTCATAGCCCTAGGTGTTGGGTCTCTTCCCTGATCTTATATTACACATAGTATAATCTAATTTGTTAAAAACAATGATAATAACAATGTACACCTGTTCAGCGGATTGAATGTAGACCTATCACGGCTGTATACACGTCACTAAAGTTATAATTTAACAAAACAAAATTCAAAATCTAAAGAATGAACTGAACAGTTAAAAAGTTAAACATTTGAATCTAAGACAAATGTATAAAGTACACAGTAAAGAAAAGAAAACATGGAAACATGAAAAGACTGCTCATAGTGCATAAGAGACTTATACTGCATTGAAATCTACATATTATTGCATTATGGCTATTATGCATCTCTAGAACTATACATTCATATATAAACTCAGGAGATTGAAAAAATAATATATAAAATCTACTCTATCCCTTGCTGAGCATATTATCCTATTGGTACATTAACCATATAGAGTATTGCATGAATACATATAGCGGCAAAATTGAGTAAAAAGATTTTGTCAAAAAGAACATAAATGCTTGTATATATATTTTGAATATGTTTTAACACTCATAACACTCAGAGACTTGCATTCGTATAAAAGGGCATAATTATGGCTAAAGTCACTGCTACATACACTGCCACAATATTACGTGGAGGCTTAAAGAGAAACTACTCAAAAACAACATTATACTATTGAGGCTCTATAGTGTAAGCTGGCTGTGAGGCAATGAGAATGCACCGTAAATATTATAAGTATATTCCAAAAATTATTATCCAAATACCAAAAAAGTTTTGAATGTATAGGGTATATTTAAAAACATATAACAATGCATAAACCCAAAAATGCATATAAAAACAGCATCTAATGAATAAATCCTAAGTGGTTTGTTGATAATTGTACAAGCACATTGAGAAAACTCAATGCAATAATGGGCAAGTCATACAATGTTTGTTAATAGTTTCTGTAAAGATATAGAGGAAGTTTAATGTGACAACATTCTCTCCTAAAGATTTCACCACTGTTCTACACTTATGACCATGGGAAATTGTTCCAAATCATCTAAGGTCCTTATGTGCCGCTAATATGAAAATATATGCTAAACACCGGGTACTATGTTCAATTGAAACTTCTATACCCTTGGACAATAGTAGACTAGAATAAATTAAATTCAGCATAAATTGGATTCAGCTGGTAGAAATGCCAAAATGAGAGATGTACCAGATCCCCAAAATATAGAAACAGATAATGAGATGAAATAAACAAAATCAGGATATCTATTCCCAAAAATTAATAAGGTCAAATTTAGAATTTAAACCTTTGGGAATGCAAGTTTCCAATTTGAAGATCCAGTACATCTCCCTTTTTGGCCAAGATGTTATCCTTATCCCCACCCCTGATGGGTACTCTTATCTTTTCAATAATGCACTATCTTAGGGACTCTACACTTTTATTGTGTCTGATTGCAAAGTGTTGTACCAGTGGGGTAGCAGCCTTTCCTAAGGTCAGAGTAGATAAATGCTCCCTAATCTTAGAATTAGCATCTCTTGCTGTGAGTCCTACATATTGAACTTTGCATAAAGTGCATTCCAGTAGATAGACAATACACTCTGCTGTACAATTTTGGCACAACTGAATATCAAAAACTTCCCCCTGTCAAACAGGACTGAAAAGTTTTAGTCACAAGGACATAATCACAGGGCCTGCATTTTTTATGCCCACATCGAAACATGCCCATGTGTCTCAGCCAAGAGCTAGAAGATTTCCCAACTTGTTTCAATTGAGTCGGTGCTAATCTAGCTCCCAGCGTATTACTTTTGCGATAAGAACTCCACATACCTGCGAATACTGTGAACTATAACCAGTGACAAAATAAGTGCCCTGTGTGAATGAGGATTTTTTTTGGTGTAACTTATCATCAGAAATAAGTGATTGTCTATCTAGGGAATCTACCTCTTTTCTGGCTCTAGTGATGTCTCTCCTAGAATACTTTCTTTAAGTCTGCTTTCCAGGTCATCAGCAGCTACCCAATAATCTGCCAGGGTACTACAATTTCGTTTTAGGCGTAAAAACTGGCCTTTTGCCACCGCATATCTGACATGTCAGGATGACTACTGGTGGCGTGGAGAAACATATTTCCTGAGATTGGCTTACGATAGACAGACACAATTTCTCCATTAACATTGCTAGTTAGAGTAACATCCAAATAATTGATAGATAAAAAACTGCTTTCATAAGTAAATCGTAAACCGTCACCGTTCTTATTCAAATAATCAACAAAGTCTGGCATACTGTTCAGGCCCACACCAAATTATCAACAGATCGTAGATAAAGCGTCTGTACAACTTAATTTACTGTCGAAAGGGATTTCCCTCTCCAAAGATGTGTGCCATTTCCCACCATCCTAATACTAAATTGGCATAAGAAGGGGCGAATTTAGCCCCCATGGCCGTGCCACACCTTTGGAGAAAGAAATCCCCCTCAAAGCGGAAAAAATTGTGTGTCAGCAGGAATTTGACTATTTCAACAACAAATCTCTGGAAATCCTCAGAATAGGTGGTTAAGTGAAATAGAAAGAATTCAAGTGCCTTAAGCCCCATGCCATGAGGTATGGAGGAATATAAAGACACTGCGTCTATCGCAAGCCAAAGAAAATGACTTTCCCATTTAATCTCTTTAATAATGTTAAGTAAATGTTTAGTATCTCACAAGTAAGAGTTAAGCAAGGTAACCAGTGGTTGAAGAATGGCATCAAGCCATTCTGAAGTATGTTCTAAAAGTGAATCTATACCACTGATTATTGGTCTTCCCTGCACATTTACCAAGATTTGTGCACCTTTGGCAGATGATGAAACAAAGGGGTCTTGGGATGATCCACTATTAAATAATCAAATGTCTGCTGATCCAAGAAACCCTCATGCATTCCATCATCCAACAGTTGCATCAAATCCTTCTTAAATTTATCCGTGGGATCTGCTGACAAGGTACAATAATCATGGGTATTATGTAGTTGTCTATAGGCCTCAGAAACATACATAGACCTATCCATAACAACGACCGACCTGCCTTTATCAGCCGGACGCATAACCAGTTTGTTGTTATGTTCCAGGGATACCAATGCCTCCCTTTGAGTTTTAGTCAAGTTATGTTTCTGAGTCTATCTTTTACTTTTGATTTCATTCCCTAGAGCTACCAAGTCTGCTTCAACTCTTGCATGAAATGTCTCAATGACAGAGCCCCTTGACTGCACAGGATAAAAAGTTGATTTGCTTTTGAATTTTGGTCCAGTATTAATACACTCAGAACCAGTCCTAGCATCTGACTCTAGTAACTGTAAGGAAACTACATCACAGGATTCAGAGATCTGGTACATCTCTCCTTTTGGCATTTTTACTAGCTGAATCCAACTTATGCTGAATTTAATTTATTCTAGTCTACTATTGTCCAAGGGTATAGAAGTTTCAATTGAACATAGTACCCGGTGTTTAGCATATATTTTCATATTAGCGGCACATAAGGACCTTAGATGATTTGGAACAATTACCCATGGTCATAAGTGTAGAACAGTGGTGGAATCTTTAGGAGAGAATATTGTCACATTAAACTTCCTCTATATGTTTACAGAAACTATTAACAAAAATTTTATGACTTGCCCATTATTGCATTGAGTTTTCTCAATGTGCTTGTACAATTATCAACAAACCACTTAGGATTTATTCATTAGATGCTGTTTTTATATGCATTTTTGGGTTTTATGCATTGTTATATGTTTTTATATATACTCTATACATTCAAAACTTTTTTGGTATTTGGATAATAATTTTTGGAAAATACTTATAATATTTACGGTGCATTCTCATTGCCTCACAGCCAGCTTACACTATAAAGCCTCAATAGTATAATGTTGTTTTTGAGTAGTTTCTCTTTAAGCCTCCACGTAATATTGTGGCAGTGTATGTAGCAGTGACTTTAGCCATAATTATGCCCTTTTATACGAATACAAGTCTCTGAGTGTTATGAATGTTAAAACATATTCAAAATATATATACAAGCATTTATGTTCTTTTTGACAAAATCTTTTTACTAAATTTTGCCGCTATATGTATTCATGCAATACTCTATATGGTTAATGTACCAATACGATAATATGCTCAGCAAGGGATAGAGTAGATTTTATATATTATTTTTTCAATCTCCTGAGTTTATATATGAATGTATAGTTCTAGAGATGCATAATAGCCATAATGCAATAATATGTAGATTTCAATGCAGTATAAGTCTCTTATGCACTATGAGCAGTCTTTTCATGTTTCCATGTTTTCTTTTCTTTACTGTGTACTTTATACATTTGTCTTAGATTCAAATGTTTAACTTTTTAACTGTTCAGTTCATTCTTTAGATTTTGAATTTTGTTTTGTTAAATTATAACTTTAGTGACGTGTATACAGCCGTGATAGGTGTACATTCAATCCGCTGAACAGGTGTACATTGTTATTATCATTGTTTTTAACAAATTGGATTATACTATGTGTAATATAAGATCAGGGAGGAGACCCAACACCTAGGGCTATGACTACGGCTAACGCCGAAACGCGTAAGCCAATCTAGGTGTTACACCACATTCAGCAACTTTATTGTGCATGTTCCTGTTTTTAATCCTTTTTGGAATAAAATTTTGCGTTTTAAATTTCGATCTGTCCGCACCTCTTGTATCATTGTTGTTCCACCAGCAAGGACAGATTGTTTTCCCAGCTGTACTGGTGCTTCCAAGTGCCTGAGGAGTTAACTTTTTTGCCTCTGTGGATGACATTAATGGAGCAAAGACACACCCGCCCTCTCATTCGTCAGTCGGGAGACTGGAGCCTGAATCTGTCATCGGTGACGCTATCCCCCTCCTCCTTCCTCGCAGACAGCGAGTTGGCGTGCGGCTGGAGTAAGTGGTGAGTGAACTGCTAAAGCGGCCACGCTGAAGCAGCGTTTGGGATTTGTTCCTTAAGCCTGGCGGGTCCCGCCTGAAGTAACCGCACGGCTTTTTGAAAGTGTGAGTTGGAGGGGTATTAATGATGCATATTTTGAATGGCTCAAATAATGATAACGGAAAGGAGTGTTGTATATGAAATGTTCTTTTGAGGGTTACGTATCTTCATGAACTAATAAGAAAATTTGTGTATGTTATTTGCTCCACCTCGGGACACTTACAAAATATAAAATTTATTGACTGTGACCTACGAGTATTTCCATAAGTTAGGTCTTTTGAGTATTACACCCATTTTTCTTATTTAGAGAGAGTAGGGCACTGAGAACCTTGGAGCTGTCACTAGGCCAAATGGAACAGCGACAAATTGGTAATGCTTGTCTAGAAAAGAGAATCTCAGAAACCGATAGTGATCTGGATGAATCGGAATATGAAGATATGCATCCTGTAAGTATATCGTGGACATATAATGACCTTGCTGAACAAAAGGCAGAATAGTCCTTATAGTCACCATTTTGAAAGTTGGCACTCTTACAAAACGATTAAAAATTTTCAGATCCAGAACTGGCCTGAATGAATTTTCTTTCTTTGGGAAAATGAATAGATTTGAATAAAACCCCAGACCCTGTTCCTGAAACGGAACTGGTATTATTACCCCTGAAAGCTCTAGATCTGAAACACACTTCAGAAAAGCCTGAGCCTTCACTGGATTTGCTGGAACACGCAAGAGAAAAAAATCTTCTCACAGGAGGTCTTACTCTGAATCATATTCGATACCCTTGAGAGACAATACTGAATCCAATGATTTTGAACAGAATCCGCCCAAATATTTTGGAAACATTTTAATTTGCCCCCCCACCAGCTGAGCTGGAATGAGGGCCGCACCTTCATGCAGACTTGGAGGCTGGCTTTGGTTTCTTAAAAGGCTTGGATTTATTCCAACTTGAAGGTTTCCAATTGAAACCAGATTCTTTGGGGGAAGGATTTGGTTTCTGTTCCTTATTTTGTCGAAAAGAACGAAAACGATTAGAAGCTTTAGATTTACCCTTAGATCTTTTATCCTGAGGTAAAAAAAACTTCCTTCCCCACAGCGACAGTTGAAATAATTGAATCCAACTGAGAACCAAATAAATTGTTACCTTGGAAAGAAAAACATAGTAATCTAGACTTAGATACCATGTCAGCATTCCAATACTTGAGCCACAAAGCTCTTCTAGTTAAAAAAGCTAAAAGACATAGATTTCAAAAATAGCATCACAGATAAAATGTGTAGCATGTTGAAGCAAGCGAACAATGCTAGACAAATTAGGATCTGTTTCCTGTTGCGCTAAGCTTTCCAACCAGAAAGTTGATGCAGCTGCAACATCAGCCATAGAAATGGCAGGTCTGGGAAGATTGCCAGAATATAAATAAGCTTTCCTTAGATAAGATTCAAGTTTCCTATCTAAAGGGTCCTTAAAGGAAGTACTATCTTCCATAGGGATAGTAGTATGTTTGGAAAGAGTAGAAATAGCCCCATCAACTTTGGGGATTTGTTCCCAAAACTCCAATCTGACTGCTGGCAAAAGATACAACTTTTTAAACCTAGAAGAAGGAATAAAAGAAGTTCCAGGCCTATTCCATTCCTTTGAAATCATATCAGAAATAGCATCACGAACTGGAAAAACCTCTGGAGTAACCACAGAACGTTTATAAACAGAATATAAACGTTTACTAGTTTTAATATCAAGAGGACTAGTTTCCACAATATCCAAAGTAATCAACACCTCTTTTAACAAGGAACGAATATACTCCATCTTAAAGAGATAAGTAGATTTGTCAGTGTCAATATCTGAGGTAGGATCTTCTGAATCATATAGATCCTCATCAGGAGGAGGATAATTCAGTATATTGTCGGTCGTTTGAAATTTCATCAACTTTATGAGAAGTTTTAAAAGACCTTTTACGTTTATTAGAAGGCGGAATAGCAGACAAAGCCTTCTGAATCGCATCAGCAATAACATCTTTTATATTCACAGGGATATCATGTACATTAGATGAAGGAACGAACGACAGGCATTGTACTAGTACTGATGGATACATTCTCTGCATGTAAAAGCTTATCATGACAACTGTTATCTGTTATCAGGCAGCAGGGATCCAACAGTGGTTTCTGAGACAGGATCAGATTGAGACATCTTGCAAATGTAAGAGAAAAAAACAACATATGAAGCAAAATGATCAATTTCCTTATATGGCAGTTTCAGGAATGGGGAAAAAATGCAAACAGTATAGCCCTCTGAGCATAGAAATAGGCAAGAGGCATATCGGAATTAGGGTTTAAATAATGAAATTATTTGGCACCAAGTATGACGCGCAACGCAAAATGAAATTTTTTGGCGCTAACAACATCCGGAAATGACGCAACTCACATCATGGCAGACGCAACCTTGTGCAAGGAGACCTGGCGTCAACTAAGACACTGAAAATTATGAATTTTCGTCACTGAACGTACCTTTGCGACAAAAAAAATCTTGTGCCAAGAATGACACAAATATCAGCATTTTGCGCCTAGCAAGCCTAATTTTGCCCGCGAAAATGAATGAAAAACTGTCAATTTTGAAGAAAAGACTATACCCCAGGTAAGAAGAATTAAAGGGACACTCAGGTTATATTAAATTTTCATGATTCAGATACAGCATGTAATTTTAAACAACTTTCCAATTTACTTCCATTAAAAAAAATGTGCACAGTCTTTTATATTTACAATTTTTGAGTCACCAGATCCTACTGAGCTATACGTATATGCATTTGTGATTGGCTGATTGCTATCACATGGTACAAGGGGAGTGGAAATATACATAACTTTGAAATTTGTTATAAAAAAATCTACTACTCATTTGAAGTTCAGACTAAGTGCTATTGCATTGTCTTGTTATCTTGCATTTGTTGATTATGCAAATCTAATGTGTTGACTGGTCCTTTAACTTCATAAATATGTTTTCCCAATTTTGAAACAAAGTCTGCAAAAGGAAATATACATAAACCTGACTCATGGCAAATATAAGTACAAAAAGGAAATTTATGCTAACCTGATAAATTTATTTCTTCTACAATATGACGAGTCCACGGATTTCATCCTTACTTGTGGGATTTATCCTCTTGTTAACAGGAAGTGGCAAAAAGCACCACAGCAGAGCTGTATGTATATATATATATATATATATATATATATATATATATATATATATATATATATATATATATATTTTTGTTAGCAGGGATGTGCACTCTCACTTATTTACAACTGCCAGGGTGCTAGTGGAATTAGGTATACAGCAACAAAAGGAACTTGCACTCACTGGACTTTTATCAAAATTTCTTTTACTTGGCAAAAATAATTAGTGACGTTTCGAGGACAGTGTGTCTGAGGAAGGGGACACACTGTCCTCGAAACGTCACTAATTATTTTTGCCAAGTAAAAGAAATTTTGATAAAAGTCCAGTGAGTGCAAGTTCCTTTTGTTGCTATATATATATATATATATATATATATATATATATATATATATATATATATATATATATATATATATATATATATATATATATCTCCTCCCTTCCCTCCACCTCCAGTCATTCGACCGAAGTTAGGAAGAGAAAGGAAAAGCCAAAGGTGCAGAGATGACTGAAGTTTAAGAAAATATAATATATACCTGTCTTAGAAATGACAGGGTGGGCCGTGGACTCATCATATCGTAGAAGAAATAAATTTATCAGGTAAGCATAAATTTCCTTTTCTTCTATAAGATATGACGAGTCCACGGATTTCATCCTTACTAGCGGGATACAATACCAAAGCAACAGGACACGGATGAAACGGGAGGGACAAGACAGGGACCTAAACGGAAGGCACCACTGCTTGAAGAACCTTTCTCCCAAAACGAGCCTCAGAAGAAAAAAGTATCAAATTTGTAAAATTTGTAAATTTTGAAAAAGTATGAAGAGACGACCAAGTTGCAGCCTTGCAAATCTGTTCAACAGAAGCATAATTTTTAAATGCCCATGAAGAAGCCACAGCCCTAGTAGAATGAGCCGTAATTCTTTCAGGAGGCTGCTGTCCAGCAGTCTCATATGCCAGACGGATGATACTCTTCAGCCAAAAAGAAAGAGAGGTAGCCGTAGCTTTCTGACCCCTATGCTTTCCAGAAAAAACAATGAATAATGAAGAAGACTGACGGAAATCCTTAGTCGCCTGCAAGTAAAACTTCAGGGCACGGACCACGTCCAAGTTATGCAACATACGCTCCTTCTTTGAAGAAGGGTTAGGACACAATGAAGGAAAAACGATTTCCTGATTAATATTCTTATAAGAAACAACTTTAGGGAGGAAACCTGGTTTGGTACGTAAAACCACCTTATCAGAATGGAAGATAAGATAAGGCGAATCACATTGTAATGCTGAAAGCTCCGAAACTCTACGAGCAGAAGAAATAGCAACCAAAAATAAAACCTTCCAAGATAACTTAATATTTATGGATTGCATGGGTTCAAACGGAACCCCTTGAAGAACATTGAGAACTAAATTCAAACTCCAGGGTGGAGCAATTGGTCTAAACACAGGCTTGATTCTGGTTAGAGCCTGACAAAAAGACTGAACGTCTGGGAGATCTGACAAACATTTGTGTAGCAAAATCGACAAAGCAGAGATTTGTCCCTTTAAGGAACTTGCTGATAAACCTTTCTCCAAACCTTCCTGAAGAAAGGATAGAATCCTGGGGATCCTAACTCTACTCCATGAGTAGCCCTTGGATTCACACCAAAAAAGATATTTACGCCATATATTATGATAGATCTTTCTAGTGACAGGCTTACGTGCCTGAATCAATGTATCAATTACCGAACCCCCGCTTAGATAAAATCAAGCGTTCAATCTCCAAGCAGTCAGTTGCAGAGAAACTAGATTTGGGTGTTGAAAGGGTCCTTGAATGAGAAGGTCCTGCCTCAATGGAAGCTTCCACGGCGGTAGAGAGGACATGTCCACTAGATCGGCATACCAAGTCCTGCGAGGCCACGCAGGCGCGATCAGAATTACTGAAGCCCTCTCCTGTTTGATCCGAGCAATCACCCGGGGAAGGAGAGCAAACGGTGGAAACACATAAGCTAGGTTGAACGACCAAGGCACTGCCAAGGCATCTATCAGTTCGGCCTGAGGATCCCTGGACCTGGATCCGTATCTTGGAAGCTTGGCATTCGCAGACACTCCGGTCTGCCCCATCTGAGAATCAGAGTGGCAAAGACCTCCGGATGGAGTTCCCACTCCCCCAGATGAAACGTCTGTCTGCTTAAAAAGTCCGCTTCCCAGTTGTCCACTCCTGGGATGTAGATTGCTGACAGATAACAAAAGTGGGTCTCCGTCCGCCGAATTATCTTGGATACCTCTGTCATCGCTAAGGAACTCCTTGTTCCTCCCTGATGATTGATGTAAGCCACAGTCGTGATGTTGTCCGACTGAAAGCGAATGAATTTGGCCGAAGCCAACTGAGGCCACGCCTGAAGCGCATTGAAAATTGCTCTTAATTCCAGAATATTGATTGGAAGAAGAGACTCCGACTGAGTCCATACACCCTAAACATTCAGGGAATTCCAGACTGCACCCCAACCTAGAAGGCTGGCGTCCGTCATTACTATCACCCATGAGAGTCTACGAAAACACGTCCCTTGGGACAGATGATCCTGAGACAATCACCAAAGAATAGAGTCTCTTGTCTCCTGATCCAGATCTATCTGAGGAGACAAATCTGCATAATCTCCATTCCACTGTCTGAGCATGCTCAGCTGTAGTGGCCTGAGATAAAAACGAGCAAACGGAATGATGTCCATTGCCGCCACCATCAATCCAATTACCTCCATGCACTGGGCCACTGATGGCCGAGGATTGGACTGAAGGGCTCGGCATGTATTCAGAATCTTTAACCTTCTGACTTCTGTCAGGAAAATTTTCATTGATATGGAATCTATTAGAGTTCCCAAGAAGGGAATCTTGGTTTGTGGAATTAATGAACTCTTTTCTAGATTCACCTTCCACCCATGAGTCCTCAGAAAGGACAGAATTATGTCTGTATGAGACTTTGTCAGATGGTAAAATGACGCCTGGATCAGGATATCGTTCAGATAAGGTGCCACTGCGATACCCTGCAGCCTGAGAACCGCCAGAAGGGACCCTAGAACCTTTGTGAAGATCCTGGGGGCTGTGACCAACCCAAAGGGAAGAGCCACGAACTGAAAATGTTTGTCCATGAAGGCAAACCTTAGGAACTGATGATGATCCTTGTGGATAGGAATATGAAGGTATGCATCCTTTAAGTCCACGGTAGTCATATATTGACCCTCCTGGATCAATGGCAGAATTGTTCGAATAGTCTCCATTTCGAAGGATGGGACTCTGAGAAACTTGTTTAGACCCTTTAGATCTAAAATGGGTCGAAACGTGCCCTCTTTTTTGGGAACCACGAAAAGATTTGAGTAAAACCCCTGTCCCTGTTCCAGTCTTGGAACGGGACAAATTACTCCCATAGTAGAGAGGCCTTTTACACAACGTAAGAACACCTCTCTTTTTGTCTGGTCTGCAGACAATCGTGAAAGAAGAAACCTCCCCTTGGGAGAGAACTTCTGAATTCCAGCTGATACCAGCGATGCAGAGTCTGTTGGTGCTCTACAAATACCTGATAATAATAATACCCTTGGGACACGATCTCCAGTGTCCAAGGATCCTGAACATCTCTTACCCAAGCCTGGGCAAAGAGAGAAAGTCTGCCCCCTACGAGATCCGGTCCCAGATTGGGGGCTGCCCCTTCATGCTGTCTTGGTAGCAGTAACTGGCTTCTTGGGTTGTTTACCCTTGTTCCAATTCTGGTTGGGTCTCCAGACGGACTTGCCTGAGCAAAATTCCCTTCCTGCTTGGCGGAAGATGAGAAAGAAGAGGGGACTCCTTTAAAGTTCCGAAAGGAACGAAAATGATTCTGTTTACCCCTCAGCTTAGCAGTTCTATCCTGAGGTAGGAGATGACCCTTACCTCCTGTAATGTCAAAAATTATCTTCTTCAAGTCAGGCCCGAATAGGGTTTTCCCCTTGAAAGGAATAGCCAAAAGCTTTCACTTAGATGACACATCAGCAGACCAAGAAGTTAACCATAACGCTGGACGCGCTAAAATAGCAAATCCGGCATTCTTAGCCGCCAATTTAGCAATCTGAAAGGCGGCATCTGTAATAAAAGAATTAGCCAGCTTAAGAGCCTTAATTCTATCTAAAATATCCTCTAAAGGAGTATCAGTCTTAAGAGACTCTTCTAAAGCATCAAACCAGAAGGCCTCCACAGTGGTCACTGGTACAATGCAGGCCGTTGGTTGTAAGAGGAAACCCTGATGAATAAACAATTTCTTTATAAGACCCTCCAATTTCTTATCCATAGGGTCTTTAAAAGCACAACTGTCCTCAATAGGAATAGTTGTACGCTTCGCCAGAGTAGATATAGCTCCCTCCACCTTAGGGACTGTTTACCACGAGTCCCGTACAGTGTCAGATATGGGATACATCTTCTTGAAATTAGGAGAGGGTGAGAACGGGATACCCAGTCTGTCCCATTCTCTCTTAATAATCTCCGAGATTCTCTTAGGAACCGGAAAAACATCAGTGTAAGCAGGTACCTCTAAGTATTTGTCCATTTTACACAATTTCTCTGGTGGTACCACAATAGAGTCACAGTCATCCAGAGTCGCTAAAACCTCCCAAAGTAACAGGCGGAGGATTTCAAGCTTAAATCTAAAGGACATGATGTCCGAGTCTGTCTGAGGTAACGCACTTCCCGAATCGGAAAGTTCCCCCTCAGATAGAAGTTCCCTGACCCCCAAATCAGATCCCTGTGAGGGTACATCGGAAATAGCTAATAAAGCATCAGAGGACTCAGTATTCACATTGACTTCTGTCCTACTGCGTTTACCCTGTAACACTGGCAACTTAGATAATACCTCTGTAAGGGTAGTTGACATAACTGAAGCCATATCCTGCAGAGTAAAGGAATTAGACGCGGTTGAAGAACCAGGCGTCGCTTGGGTGGGCGTTAAAGGTTGTGATGCTTGGGGAGAAGTTAGCGGTATACCCTGATTCTCCGCAGACTGAGAATCATCCTTAGACACATTTTCTTTACATAAAATCTGTGCTTTACATCGTAAGGCCCTCTCAGTACACGAGGGACAAAAAGACAGAGGGGGTTCCACAGTGGCATCTAAACACATAGAACAAGGAGTTTCCTCCTCAGTGTCAGACATGTTAAACAGACTAGCAATAGTAACAATAGTCGTTCTTTACTTAAACTATTGAGCTCTGAGTGCAAATTATAGGTAAAAAATGATAATCTAACAAAAAACTGTACTGCGCCTTTAAATTTTAAAAGCGCAATTATTTTTCTGATATGTTCAAAAAACGTATTTGTGGCAATAAAATTAATTTACTGTGCCCAAAATGCTCTATCAGTATTGCATCCACTTGCTGAGATATGAAATACACAATAAAATATCGATTTTTAACAGTTGTTTATTTATTAACTTAAATTGGCCCCTGCACCACGCCACAGCTCTGCTGTGGGGCCTACCTGCCCCCGGAATACACAGCTGTTGTCAGATAGCCTTAAAAACCCTTCTAAGGCCGATTCAATTTAGGCCCCACCGGAGCCCCAGATGCTGCCTCTTATGCGATCCAGATGAAAGTGCGCGTCCTGAGCGCGCGAAAAAAGGCCCCACCCACCGTGGGCGTAACTCTACACTGAATTAGACCCGCATGGGTTGCAAGTAAAACATGTTGACTGAAAAATTTTAGCCATGTGCCCTCTTCAATACATCGTAACACTGTACACTGCCCTCAGGTCAGATCTTAACAGCCCTTAAGCAAAAAAACAAACGCAGCTCCCAGCGTCCAGCCCTTGCATAATTCAAAGATATTTTTACATACTTAGGCAATTAGAATAAAGGGATTCCAGGTACACCAAATTCTTTTCACATAGTGCATACTGCTTACCCCTCCCCATATAGGGACAAATGTCAGCCTGTTCTGATGCATCAAGTCAACCCAGAAACAAAAGACTGAACATACCTCAATGCTGCTTGTAGCAAGACACCGTTCTCCACACTGAAGATTTCTCTTACACTACCTTCAGCTGCACTGTGGGAACCATCATGGATCTTAGATAATGATTGCTAAGATCATTAACATCAGGGCAGAAAATAAGATGTCTCCACTCCTCTTGGGAAGCAATAGAATGACGATTTCCCCCTGAGAAAAATAGTACTCTCTGGCACCATTTTAAAATAAAAAAACTTCTTGATTGAAGAAACTAAACTAACACCTCACTTTACCTCTTCCTATTACTAACACAGGCAAAGAGAATGACAGGAGGTGGAGGGAAGGGAGGAGCTATATATACAGTTCTGCTGTGGTGCTCTTTGCCACTTCCTGTTAACAGGAGGATAAATCCCACAAGTAAGGATGAAATCCATGGACTTGTCCTATCTTGTAGAAGAAACATATATTTAGAACTTTACATAATACATAAAGTGCCAAACCATAGCTGAGAGTGTCTTAAGTAATGAAAACATACTTACCGAAAGACACCCATCCACATATAGCAGATAGCCAAACCAGTACTGAAACAGTTATCAGTAGAGGTAATGGAATATGAGAGTATATTTCGATCTGAAAAGGGAGGTAGGAGATGAATCTCTACGACCGATTACAGAGAACCTATGAAAAGATTTCCTGCGAGGAAATACATAGATTTCAATAGGTGATACTCCCTTCACATCCCTCTGACATTCACTGTACTCA
Organism: Bombina bombina; assembly: GCF_027579735.1. Taxonomy (NCBI): domain Eukaryota; kingdom Metazoa; phylum Chordata; class Amphibia; order Anura; family Bombinatoridae; genus Bombina; species Bombina bombina. The sequence goes on from NC_069502.1 coordinate 404,739,349, forward strand.
GAGTAATCGGGCTTCAAAATGCTGAGAAGCGCATATCACAGAAGAAAATCAAGCACAAATTTACTTCACCACCTCCATAGGGAGGCAAAGTCTGTAAAAACTGAATTGTGGGTGTGGTGAGGGGTTTGGGAAACTTTGCCCCTCCTAGTAGGATTGTATATCCCATACGTCACTAGCTCATGGACTCTTGCCAATTACATGAAAGAAAAAGCTTTTTATAATGATCTGTAATATTAGAAGTTAAATTCCCATAATGCATTTTTGGTTTTATACCGCACAAGTACTACTGTATATTTACTATGGAGTTTTTTCAGCAGAATGGCAATACTTAATGGGTTTTGTCATTGGGCCTATGTAGGAAATGTTAAAAAATCGGATTGATTGAAGTCTTTAATGTTAAATGTGGCATTGATTATTTAATGGTAAATTATCTTAGTTGCTAAATGCTTAAATATGTCATAGATTTTTGACATGGCCCAATAATAACTGTATCACTACGTGTAAAATGCATTCCTATTGTATTATTGTAATATGTACAAGCAATAATGTATTGCTTATATGCTACACAAATACTAGATGTATGATTAAAGGGACAGTGTATTTTCTCATTATAAATTTAAACTAAACCATAGATAGATATGAGTGTTTGCAAACTCATAAAAATACAGCTTTATGTATATTATTTTAATCACAAAATGAACATTTTTTTCTATACGGACATAAAAGGTTTTTTTTTTATTTTTATCATAGAGTCCTATAGTCCTCTGCGCTGCACATGTGCTAGCCTGCTGGTGTGAACACTGAGCTGAATAAGTGCTCGTACATGGTCAAAGATTGACAGATTATGCTTTACAGTATGTGGCAGCTTTTCCTTGGAAGCAATTTTAAACTGTAATTGAAAAATTGCTAAGCAAAGCAGTGCCGCCAGGGGTTTAATAAACTATGTATTTGTATGTGTGAACTTGCTATGTAATATTTTGAAGCACTTGCTAAAACAGAGGTAAATCTATTATAAATGAATAACTTAATATATTTCCTCTTGTACACTCATATTCCAGGAACTGCTATTAATTATTGTAGCTAATCATTTTACTATGAAAGCATACTCTATTTTATCATCATAAGAGGTGTGCATGTAGTAGTCATCTGTTATTTTATATGTACCACCTGACTGGTAGGTGGCATGTCAGCTGCAGATGATCACCCTGCCTTACACTCAGTGCATCTCTTCATCACCTCAGCGAAGACTCTGATTTTGTGTATACGTGTTTGTGGATGGGAGTATTGGTACACAGATTACAGACCACATCACAAGGAAATATATCTGCCGGATGTGAGGCAACACTAGCAGAATAAAGCCCTCTTAAAGGGACATTGTACACTAGATTTTTCTTTGCATAATTTTTGTTTAGATGAACCATTTATATAGCCCATCTGGTAGTGTTTTGTAACAATGCATAGTTGTATTTATGTTTTAATATCATTGTGCTGATTTTCATACTCCTAACCAAGTCCTAAAGTTTCAGATGTAGACCCAGGTCTACAGATTAGTGCTGCTATTGTTTGTGTAATCTGTCTTTTCGTATGCAGGGGAGGGGGTAGTATCTGCTTTTCCTGCTTTCCCAGGAAAGGTTTTACCCAGCATTTTTAAATCAGTATCTGTGCATATTCTTCTTATAGTAGTGTCTATTACATGTAGTTATATGAAAATTGGTGTACACTGTCCCTTTAACTTTTGCACACGTACTTGCAGTACCACAGGTTTTTATACATTTAGACATTCTCCAATGTTTACCATATTGAATCTAATTGAAGGGGGTGTCAGAACTACATCTGTGCTCAGCCCTTTTCTTAGGGTGTCCCATCACAGCACAGCAGACACATTAGAGCAGGATACATTGACGCAAAATAAAATTAACTATTTTTTTTCAATACTTTTATTATGTTTTGCTGATTTTTTTGATATTACGTTGATGGAATTCTTTAGCAACTACACTTTAAGTAGCAATAAATGTTTGCTTAGTGTCCACTTAAATTACATGACTCATTACCATTACTTGGTGCATGATTTTAAATGTGTGTCAAGATTAAAGTACCCTCCCCTAAAATACTGATCACCACTGAACAGAGTCTTTAATGTTATGTTAATTTCTTCTAAATAGTATGTTATAAGTAATAAAACATTTACCAGCAGCTTACATTTTCTAAATAGAGTGCTAGATTACAAGTGGAGCTCTATTTTAATTTTAATGTTAAATAATCAGCCATTACAAGTGACTGATTAAAGCAAAATTTTGCATTCCACTCGTAATCTAGGCCAGAATGTTTATAAAGGTAAATATTGCTCCCTAAAAAGATCATCTTTTATATCTGTGTATTTCAGTAATAAAAGAACAGCCTATTTAGAAATATGATTATATTTACAAGTGGGAGTTCTACATATCTTGTAAGTAAATATTTTCAGTTGTTTATATATTTAATTATTTTATATCTATCTTCAGCAAATACATTATGCTACAGGAAGCTGTCCATTAGATAATTTGGTTTTTGCTTTTGTTATGCAACACCCTTAGAAAGTCAGAAAAAGTAAAGTGTGCCCATGTAAAGCAATTGTATCTATAATCACAAAACCCAATTGATAAGATAAAGCAGTCACTCACCCCTTTGTCGCCTCTTGCCTTAGAATTGAATTTGACTGTCTTTAACCTGGCTCGCTCTTTCTTTTCAACTCTGTTAAAAGAGCAATATTAAAACAAAACTATAAAATGTAATATTAATAACCTACATTCAAAACACGCAAATACATCCCAAATAAAACAACTATATATATATATATATATATATATATATATATATATATATATATATATATATAT